>NW_026067959.1:1284690-1435207 GCF_014885135.2 Alexandromys fortis | reverse complement strand
ATATATTTGGCTCTCCTTTAAATAAAATATGACTTCCTATCACTATGCATCAAGTCCAAGAATTTTACCACAGAAGACAAGTTCTTTGTTCAGTTCCTACCTTCCTCTCTAGCTTCTTCACCCACAATTCAGGGCTAGAAGTTAAGTTCAGAAAGCAAAGTGCTTGCTTGCTTGCTTGCTTAGAATGTACATGGCCTTAGACTCAATCCTCAGGACTTCAAAACTATAAAAATAATGGTTTATTTTCCACAACTGGTTGTATGGCTCATGGTGAGCCCTATATAAGACACAGTGTCAGCTGACTTTGTTACTTTCTGAGAAAGGAAGGCAGATCTATGGCCCAGAGTGTCATGATAGATTCCAAAGATATAACAGCCAAATATTTGTCTTTAAGTGGCTCCTATATACTCTGGAAGAACAAGAGATTAGAAAACTCTACTTGCTAAGAGAAATGTTTGGACTTTGGAGGGCTGCCAACCAAGTGCAGTACAAGTCAGGGAGATCTGAGTGGTTCTTGGTAAAATCCATCAGCTTGGTTAAGTCTGAATATGGGCACTACATTTGATTGAGAATAGAATTCAGTTTCCAAAGTGGTGAAGAAGGTCTAAATGGTGTAGGAAGTCCTTCTGTCTATATGTTGCTTTCATTGGTTAATGAATAAAGAAACTGCCTTGGCCTAGTTGATAGGGCAGAACTAAGGTAGTTGTAGAAAACAGAACTGAATTCTGGGAGGAAGAAAGCAGAGTTGGAGAGCCTCCATGGAGCCGCCAGAGTCAGATATGCTGAATCTTTCCCAGTAAGCCACTGCCACATGGTGATATACAGATTAATAGAAATGGGTTAAATCAAGATGTGAGAGTTAGCCAATAAGAGGCTAGAGCTAATGGGCCAAGCAATAATTTAATTAATACAGTTTCTGTGTGGTTCTTTCAGGGCTAAGCTAGCTGGGCGGCTGGGATGAACAAGCGGCCCTCTCCCCCCAACACCAAAGTGGTAGTTCAGACTACTGTTCCCTAAAATTAGCCCACTGTGTAACAGATCACTGGCAGAATGAATGACTGTGTGGAAGGCTCACTTTTAATAGGAACTTACAGTAAGATTTCTTGTCAGACTATCTTTGGATTGCCAATTCCCAAATAACAACATGGAGTCTTCTTATTAATTCTGAAAGCTTGGTCTTAGCTTATACTTTTTTTTCCAAACAGCTCTTATAACTTAGTTAACCCACATTTCTAATCTACATTCTGCCACATGACTTAGTTACCTCTCCTCAGTATGGAACACCAAACTTGCTCTGAGTCTGCTGGCAAATCTACCCACCCAGATTCTTCCTCCTTTTCCTCTCTTTTCCCTGAAGTTCTGCCTATTCTTTCCTACCTAACCATTGGCTATTCAGCTCTTTATTACACCAATCACAGAAATACATTTTTACACAGTGTACAACTATCCCACAACAGGAACTAGATGCTCACTGTCCTCACTGTCCCTTCTTATCCAACCCACTACCACAAATGTTTCTCATAACACCCATCTCTGTCCTGCTTGTATGTCTTATTGCCTTGGTTTTGGTTTGTGGTTCATTGGATTTATTAGGGTTACTTTTGTGGGAATAAGTCAGAAGCTATTCACTTGAGTGTAAATAGCTTACTAGTGGACATTTTACTGAAGACAGGGACTTCCTCTCCTGCAGTGGTCCCCAGCGACCATGAGTTTGTAACTAAGCTGTGTGCTGTCTTTAGTAATAGAATCTTACCATCCAGTTATGGAGGGCAATCAATGGCAGTAGCTACAAAAACTGAATGAAAAATCTATCATGAGAACAATGTGGTTTGTAATACACACACATACACAAACACACAAATATATACATACATACATATACATCACACATACATAACACATGCATGCCCACATATATACAGACATGTGCACATTGCGGATATTCAAACACATACTCATACATAAACATACATACACATATAAATACATACACAATACATACACACATGCATGCATACACACATACAAACACAAACATTCATACACATACATACACACACATACACACATTAAATACTTGAGGATACTTGATATATTTCTAAACCAAATCATCCTAATATCTTAATATCTAGGTTTCTGGAAATACAGAATTAACTTTGAAAGCTTTTTTTTCCTATTGAATTACAAATCATTTACATTATCTTATGCCTCTCAAATTCTAGATATAACTAAGTAATCCTTAATCTGTCCAGACTTTGGGCTAATATACTTTTTATCTTATTTTGAGTTTTCAGCAGGAAACATTAGTTAATATGATGGTTATATAGTAGGTGATATCCACAGGAAGTAGATTCTGAAAAGGAAATAGACTTGCCAGTATTTGTACGGGAATATTCTAGGCAATAATCCCCACAGAAGAGTTGACCTTAGTTTGGAAGAAAAAAAAAATGTTGAGCTAGACTGTGACATCAAGAGACGAATCACAGGAGCCACTGGAACATGCAGTTGTGATCAATAGCCTTTTTGATTTGTGCTGAGTTAGAGAAAGGGCACTCTTGGTGTCGATGTAGAAAATCAGCAAATGGCAGGACCGTCGGAGCTGAGATATCTTTATTCAGGTCAGAGAACTCTAAACAGGAATGGCAGTGAGAACCGTTTCCCATAGCTCTCTCAAAGCAGGGAGAATAAAGCCTTCATTCTTACCTTTGTGGGGATGTGGGTGGAGAATCAAAGCATCGCCTCCAGTGTATCTCCTATAAACCTCAGTACATAAAATAAGATACATGAACTGAACGCACTCTCAAGGAAATCATGTAAACAAATATTCATATAATTATGAATACCTGGTTATTATGTAGAAAATGGTAAAAAACATAAACTGCCTGGCTCAGGATGAAAGCTGGACTTGAAAAAAAAAAAGTTATTCAACATGGTGTGTTTGACGTTGATATATGCTGTACCTGTCTCCAACTCACGATGTCAAAGCACAGAGCTTCAAGAAACTTGCATGCCTTATACTGCTCCACAGCACGCACCTTTTTATGGTACCAATGCTCAGATCCGGCATGCCATTCTCCTTCTTTTACTGTGCAAGAACAAAACATCATGAGCTTTTGCTTTTATCTGTTTTCTGGGTCTGAACAAAAAAAGAGAAGATGAAAAAAATCATAAAACTACTATATAGTAAAGCTGCATGTCTTTTAAAAATAGTCTTCTGTTACCCTCAGGTATTGCATTGTCCCTCCTTTTTTATACTTGGTCACTCTTGTCCAAACTTAGCCATTCTCCCAAAGTGACAGCTATACTACAATAGACCAAAAAAGTTGATATCTCACTAAATATCCTCATTGATAGTCATGCCTAATTCCCGGCTCTGATGCATGGCTGCTGTGAGACTCCTCTCCTCTGTCCCTTGCCTCTGACCTCTGACTCAGCAGTTAGTGAAGAGTGCTCAGGGTCTCTTTGTCTCCCTGAAGCCTGGTCTCTAGAACTCAGTGTTTAAAAGGCAGGTGCAGTATGCACACACTAATGGGAAGGAGAAGAGGCTTCAGCTTGCTCAGGTGGAGCTGCGATCTGTGAAATGCATGCCTTGTGTGAGCTGTGCAAGGCATTAGGAGTGGAGGCTGCCCAAGGCCATCTGCAGAAACGGGGCTTTTCCACCGTGAAAATCACCATCATTGTTCACATTTTCTTCCAGTTCTTTTGGACAAAGAGTTAGAACTGATTTAGATATTATTTAATAAGGAAATTTGGTAAATCTTATAAAGAAGATGAATTAAATGTTTTCTTTGTTTCTGAAACATTATTTGATCTATTTGTTATGTAGTGAGTTAGTCAGCTAGTCATTTGTTCATTCATTCACAGTTAAATAGCAGTAGTGTGGGCACTTGATCTAAAACTGACAAACAACTGCTTTGTTTACTGAGTTGTAAACTTTGTTGTTGCTTAAACATTTAGGCCTGCGGCTGAAGGGATAGCTCATTTGTGAAGCCTGTGCCTAACACATGCTGAACCATCTCTTCAGGCCCCTAAAATAGTATTTAAAATAATTTCCACCTTACAGAAATTTGACTTTTGTTCCTTCTTGTTATTCTTTGCATCCTTGAAGAGAGGATACTAATTTATTTTCTCTCAATGTACTTCAGAGTTTGTGAAGGATTGTATCATCTTGCTTAATATCTTTATTTGATATTATACTTTTATTTTCATTTTCCTACTTAAATCATTACTATATGTTAGGAGCAGAATTTTAACACTCAGCATTTCACTGGGGTTAATATCTTCTTCAAGACATTTCCTGAGTGTCAGTAGATTGTAGTTCCTTTGTTGACTTGTGAGCAAGTCAAGCTTCACCAAACCTCCACTTTAACACTTGTAAAATGAGGTAATACCGACCTTCTCCATAACTTGGGTGCTGTAAGAATTCAAAAGGTAATGGTTGTAGAGTATTTTGTGAGAACACAAAGCCTTTCATCTGAGGAAGGTGCAGGGAATGCTATCTGTGTTGTTATTAAAGGCTGTGATCCCACAGGGCTTTCTCTCAGAGCCCTTGACTGCAGGGGAGTTGAACAGCATAGAGGAAAGATGGTAAGGCCACTTGGTTTAAGCAGCCCTTCTGGTTGAAGCTCATTGTGGACTTCTCCCCTAGCAACAGCTGTTGCTCTCTAGTCCTTCCGTCTTTCACTACACCATCATCAAACCTGGTATGACCGATCTCTCCCTGCTTGATGGCAGTCTGTACACAGTTCCCACTGTGACTTTTGATGTCACTGATGTACACAATCATATCATCTACAAATAATGAAAGTTTGACTTCTTCTTTTCTGATTCTCCTTTTGTTGTCTTATTGCTATTGCTAGAACTTCAAGCACTATGTTGAAGAGATATGGTGAGAGTGGACAGCCTTGTCTTGTTCCTGATTCTAGTGGAATGGCTTTGAGTTTCTCTCCATTTAATTTGATATTAGCTGTTGGTTTGCTCTATATTGCTTTTATTATATTTAGATATGATCCTTGTATCCCTACCTTCTCCAAGTCCTTTATCATAAAGGGGTGTTGTATTTTGTCGAAAGCTTTTTCAGCATCTAATGAAACGATCATATGTTTTTTTTCCTTTCAATTTACTTATATGATGGATTACATTGATAGATTTTTGTTATGTTGAACCAGCCCTGCATCTTGGGGATGAAGCCCACTTGATCATAATGGATTTTTTTTTTGATGTGTTCTTGGATTCAGTCTGCCAGTATTTTATTGAGAATTTTTGCATCCATGTTCATGAGAGAGATTGGTTTGTAATTCTCTATCTTGGCTGAGTCTTTGTATATCAAACATATTTCCCCTTTTAGTATTTACTTTAGCCAGTAATAATAGGCTCTGGAGGTTTAATGTTTCCCCTACAAGGGGCAAACTTCTCTTCCTTTTGCTAGAGAGTGAGGTCAAGACCAAGCCACTACTCAAATCAGCCTTTACCTCTTAATCCCCTGCTCACAGTATTTGAGTAATTAATTAACTAATTAATTACTCTCTACTCAGTTTATCCATTCACTAAACTAAGTTTTTACTTTACTGATTATTTATTAATTGTTCAAATGTAACTGTCATAACCAAATCAAAATAAACTTTATTGGTTTATCTGAAAAAAAATTTCCTTTTATCTTTTCAGCAAAGGATTGTTGGATATGTATCTTGAATCTGGGATTGCCCAATAGAGAATTCTAATTGGCAATAACAGAGAAACCTGAGCTATCTTGTACAGGAGGGAAAATGTTATTCATTGCCTGAGATTCTCCCTGGCGTCATTCCATGTGTGTGAAATCATTTAATCTTAAAGCATTGTTTACTTTTAATTCAAGGGTAGGGTTTTTTTTTTTTTGCTTCTGTTTCCTTTTTATTTCTTTAAAAGAAAGAAAATAAAATTTAAAAGAAAATAACGTGACACATAAAATTGTGCATATTTGTTGGTTTTGTTTTGCATCAGTACCTGAAATTAGATCCAAGGGTTTTGAATAATAATTAGAGTCAAAAAAGAAAGAATTAAAAGGGGGGGGGAAGAGCACATCAAATACCAAATGGTCAATCCTGAAATTCTGTGCACATAAGTAACATTATATGAAATGAGCAGGTTGTCTGTATGTAAAAATATGTGTAGATATGTATACATACACACACATACTTATGGACATATATGCAACAACAACAGCGATTACAAAAAAGCCTATGAAGTTGAAAGAGAAGGTGGAGGGTGACATGGGATAGTTTCTTTGATGTGTGGTGTGGCTCACACTCTGAAGGCACATAACTAGGACCATTTGAGTGCCAGACCTGAGATATTTTTTCTAGCTTTGTACAAATTACCTTAAGCATTTAAGGTATACCCAACCTAGGCACACACCAAACAGCTGCATGCAAGTCTAGGCTAGGGATCACTTCATCTATTCAGATGCTCTATTCCAGATAGATGAGGAGCAAACTCATGAGCAAAAAAAAAAAAAATAAATAAAAAATTACAATAAAATTGCCACTTTGAGGGGAAGAAAATACATATATGTTGGTGCCCCTCGACCTCTAACACGAATCTATCCACTTATTGGATTTAATACCAAGTCTACCAAACGTTCTGTGCCTCCAGTTTCATTCCCACGAGAGAGGATCATATTAGGCCAAGGCCCGGGGGGGGGGGGGGGGGGGGGGGGTTGCCAAGGAAGAATGCAGAGTCTAGAGCTGAAAGTCATTAATTCTGTTCCTCTCTATAATCGCCAATTTATTGCAGTGCACTTTCGGGCAATGGAAAATTATTTCCTCTTTATAGAGCCTAGCAGTTTAAAATGGGAATTTTGTTGGAGCCCTTGAGGGTTTAAGGCTGTGCACGCTTCCTGTTCTGAGCGGCCATTTGTCAGGCTTTGCGATCTCCAATGCCCTAGAGAACAGTGGTCGGCTGGGCTACGAGAAGTCAGAGGACCCTTGTTTTTTGAATCTCATTTGCAGTCCTGGCAGCTAATTAGAAAGAGGAAACAGGAACTGCAGTGAGAGGAAGTGGCAGAGAGCAGCTCCAGAGTGTTTGGAGAGCACACATACAGGGATGGATGAGGTCTCTGGAATATATCAACTGCGTAGGTGCTGTGTATCTTATGCCAAAGGGATTTGATTCTGATTTAAGTACTTTCTTCTCATCTTTACCATTTGGCAATTCAAGTGTTCACTTAAAAGTATATTTTCTACTTATTCTTTGAAAATTTATACACGTATACCATGTACTTGGCTCATAGCCATCCCTCACTCCTTCCTTTCAACCACCCCCCCCAACACTCCCTTGTCTCCCTTCCAACTATATGGATTCTGTTTTTTCTTTAATACCCCACTGAGCCCAATTAGCACACCTCATACTTCTTTGAGAAAAATAGCCAATAGCATTTCTAGATCTCGGCGCTCTTTTCCATGACCTCTGAATGGCATCTCCTCGTCCTTTCCTGGAACTTGGCAAGGGCTGGGTGCAGTTGCTGAGTGCAGAGCGTGGTTTTCCCCTGACAGGGCGAAGTGAACTCAGCAGGTGGACCGGCAAACAGCAGCGTCCTTTGTCTTCTAGGACAGCTCTCCTTCCCTGGACCTCACTCATATTTATCTGCCAGTCTTCTCTCCGCCTCTCCCTCGTCCTTCACAGCTTTGGTGTTCTTTTTTTTCTCCCGCAACCTGGCTGCTCTCACCCACACCTCAGCTTCCTCGGAATTGTTCTTGGCTCGCCTTCGGCTTTTTTTTTTTTCGTGACCACGACTGTGACATTTCCTAACCAGACTGCTTCCTTGCTCTGAACACTTCTTCCCTTCCCTGGGATGCTCTCTCCTCATTACTGTGCGCCCCACCCACACAGCTGGAGGAGATTTCTTTTCTGCTAATCTCCTGGCTCATCTGCTTCACATTTCCCAAACGCTTTGTGCAGTTCATCCCTATCTGATTCATGGCCAAGATAGCAACTCCCTCGTCCCTGAAGCTTTCTGTTTCCTTCTGCGGGTGGGAATATTCTTCAGGAGACACGTTTTTGTTATTGTTGTTGTTTGTTTGCTCTTAAATGACTAAGAATCATAGTGGAAAAGACAGTAGAAGCTTTTTATGGGGATTCTGTGCCTCACAAACATCCCTACCTTCACCTTTCATGTTATCCTCACATTGAAAACACACGCAGAAAACAACCAAAAGGCCAATTGTGTTCACCTAGTAAACTAGCTAGACTAGAAAACTAGCTCGTCTCACCTTGAAAAATAGTACTTTTTCTTCCTCTTCTGTCGTTTGAAAGAACTATTCTTAGAACACTATTATTTTGATTTACTTCAATAATACACAACATTTAGTTTATGCAAGGTGCTCGATAAAGGTGCTCAAGATATAAAGGACATGGCTCTTGTCTTTGAGAATGCAAAAATAGAGTTATGCAAGGCACCCCGATGTAAGGGCTGTAACAGCATTAAAAGGGAGTGTTGGTGGCTTCGGTGCCTGAGGAGGTCAGGCTGAGTGGATATGGAGTGCTTCGCTGAGAGGCAGCAGAGCTCTGGAGAGCAGATATACCAAAATGGAGCCGCTGCTTCAGAGAAAATGCCCTGGTCTATTTTTTTTTTTTTCAGTCCTTGGCCTGTGATTTCAATCTCCATTTCTGGTTCTCTTCTAGCTTCTAAAGATGCTACCCAGTGAATCTAGACTGTGTTTTTCCTAGAATCTGAGTGGCTCCCTTATTTATAGGACACAAAAAAGGAAGGCAATTTTGGCCTTGAAGAGATGAGCTTAAGGAAATTTCAAAAAAAGTTAATAGAAGTTCTTCCTGCCAAGAAGTTGGGATGGAACAACCCCAATGAAAATGAAATAAGTCAAGAAAGTATTTTGCAGGGTTTGAAGCTACGAGGGTCGAACAGAAGTGTATCACGACAAAATCTTGCTTCCCAATCTTCTGCTTATCCTCCTGAGGCAGTCACAAGGATCCAGCTTCCTTTTAGTCAGGGCTGGAAGGATGCTCAGGCAGACCACCCTGAGGTGATGATTGCCTTCCTCAGGAGATAGCCACATGCGCCAGGTCCTGTGGGAGGAAATGAATGAATTGCCTATTGTGCTCTGAGACTCAAACAAGGTTTAAAGGTGAATTTCCAACATGTGAAGGGCAATCATCACAGCGCAGCAGCCAGGCCATGGCTGTCCCACCCTTCCTAGAATCCGTAACGTCTTCCCCTGTTGAAATTCTATAAACACTTGAAGTGTTTCTTCAGTCCCCAGAATCCCATCTGTCTGCCAAGATTGTGGTGATTTGGGACGGCAGTTTGGCTACTTGCAATCTTTATTAAGGAACCGTTGGCTGGATCCTTTCTTCTGAGGCCTAACTTGTAATCTTGTAATTTGCTGTCCTCTTTTGGGGACTCCTGGTGGCAAACACTGCCTCTGGGAGCTATCACAACAAAAAAAGGACATAGCTGTGTGTTTGCCATGCTAAATAGTAAACCCAGCTGTGAATTGACTCCAGGATCTCCTCCTTGGCAAATTCTTGGACAAGATTTCTAGTAAAGAGGGACACAAAGCTTGAGCAGCTTCACTTTGAGAAAATGTCTTGACCTTTGGCCCCCAAAAGCTTTGTTACCATATTGCTTTTGAAAATTAAAAGCATCGCTTTTCTCTCTAATTTAATTTTTTTTTCTAATCTAAGTGACTTTGAATTTGTCATTTCTCTCTGGAGACATTCTTGCCACTTGCAGATTGAGCAACACTTAGAAGCTCTGAGGAGTTGGGACTACAGGCTGCTTATTGAAGGGACTTCTTGGGGGCAACAAAACCTCTGGAGTAGACAAAGAAAATAATAGGCAGATGCAATTGATTGAGACACAGACTCTTTCCTGGCCCGTTTTACAGAGACTCCTGGACCTGAAGTGGACCCTCAGAGTTATCTTGAGTGGGATTAAGAGGATTTGGTTTTTACAGTCCTGCATCTGCCAGTCCCTGGCTATGGGCATCCAAGTAATCACATCCCTTTGGCAGCACGGCTCTCTTTAGTTTTAGCACCCTGAGAAGAGACTGACAGCTGGTGAGTTCTGATAGCTTCTGAGGAGCACAAAAAACCTTTCACTGAGAGGCAATCTGAATGTGCCACAACTGAACCCTGCTCCATTCAAAACTGCCCATTTTTTATATTCAAAGTATCTCTTGAACATTCTGCTGAATGCCCCCTCCCATCTTTGGTCTTTCAAGACATGGTTTCTCTGGAGCTCACTCAGTAGACCAGGCTGGCCTAGAACTCAGAGATCCACCTGCTTCTGCCTCCTGAGTGCTGGGATTAAAGGTTTGTACCACAACTGCCCAGCATGGACTTCTTAAGGTAGACAAAGAACTAGAAGTCAGTGGAGTAAGCTGTGAATTTATCTCCCAAGAATTACTATATATCCCCACTCTCTCCCTCCCTTATTAATTCTAGGTTTTTCTCATGTTTACCTGTCTTCTCTGATGGTCAGTTACTTCCTCATGGTATGAGCCAGAGTCTCAGCCACGGATAATCTTAATCTCTGATTATTGCTATGCTTTGATCACATCAGAAGTACTGCCTTTTTTTTCATTTGCAATTCTGAATGGTCACAGGAACACCCAGAAGTGGGTTTGCTGGTGCCAGACTTACTTGTCACTGACTTATTATATAATAGTGGCTGATACCTGCTGATTAACTACCATGTCCAAATAATAACTCCTTCCCTTGCCTTCTGGTTCTTTGTCACAAAATGATATTGTTAGGGTCTATTCTGGCAGACGTGCTCTGCTTTTAGAGCAGATCAAATTCAATGTCCCATTAGGGAACTAGTTCTTGTGTAACAAGGAGGTGTAAACATGCCCAGAGGATCCCATCATTATGGTGGGATCGCATATCTGCTGTGCTCGCTAGTGAGTTCTGATGGATCATTATGTAAGATCTTATGCCATTACATCAAACACTCCATAAACTATTAGACCGTGTGCCAGCTAAACCGTTTTTCATAAGAAAGGCAAGTCCAGTGGGAAGCTGGTCTCTTCGGGGAATTGTACCCTATCAGGTTGGATATTCAGTAGTACCAACAAACAATTGATAAGTAAGAGCCCTTTGTTGCTTTGACATATTTATAGTTTTCATTCTCGCCAAATTAACCATCTTGTTCATGTGTCCCTTATGTCTGCTTTTAGGTGTGTGAGGGAGAAGCCACCTGCCACGACTACTCAGAAAGAGCTTATAATCAACTGGGAGCCTTTATTCCTACTGGCTGGGACTACACTCAGGTATTCAGGGACCCAGATCTAGCCCTGGGTGTCCAGAGCACAGGGTTTTTGAAGGCAAAACCACATTTTGGTGTCTTTACTCGTCAGTTGGAAGCAAGTAGTTTAACAGAAGCTAAAGTTGGTTTGCTGGGGTATCTTGACCTCAGGGTCATAGAATTTTAGAGTTTGTTAATTTTCTATGAGCTTCTCCACCCAAGCGATCAAATTCTCGTTAAACTTGAGATGTTTTTTTTAGCAAGAATACAAGACAGAGGAACTTCTGCTCCATCTTGCCCTGTCACAAGTAGACAATGACAAAGTAGACCTGGCTGACTCTTTTTGGCTACCAGACTTTTTAGTACCCCTTTTCTGTTGGATTCTATCTGTTGGGTTCATTGTGTGATATAAATGCTTTTATGATTAGAATCTACTCATATGTCTATCTACTTCCTTGATCCTGGCATCCATGATCTTCCTCCTTCTCTTTCTTTAGACTGTCAACCAATCGGACTGCTAACACAACCAGCGGCTACTGATGAGCTGCAGACGCTCTCCGACTTTGAATCACTTCTCTTTCTAAATAAGGGTGATAATCGTGTGCGGAAAAGTGAGTTTGGGTGACCTCTGAGGGTCCTTTACCAGTACTCTTAGCACTGAGTAAGGGTTCTCAAAATTATAAATTCTCATAACAAACTCTAGGTTATACTTAGTTTCCTTCATCAAAGATCCTCAGCATGCAATTTAGTACTCATTTCTTCCATCTTACTGCTTCATGGTTGTTAGTGTTTCCAGGGTGTGCTTTCTTTCTTCCTTTCCTCAAGAATCTAGTAGATCCTTGCTTGGCTTTATTACACCAGAACCTAGCCTTAGTTGTCTGCCCAGCAACCACAAGGGGAAGTAGGGACACATCCTGAGGAAGACACACATTTCTTGCCGGGGGAAGGTTCTGAGTTCTCTTCCTTTGAGAGTGAAGAGTTGTGAACTCTCGGTGAGTCTGGGGCACTTCTGCAGCCCTGTAGGATGGTAGGGACTCTTGGAATTCAAGACTTCTGTGAGCTAGCCTCTACTCAGATACCTAATGGATTGTCAAGGTCTTATTATTTTCCAGTCAGGGCCCTAATCTTGCCTTAGGCATTCTCTCTTGATTAGAAATTTAACCTTCTGCAGAGCTTGGATACCTTGATCATTAAATTTTAGTTCTGGTAGTTAGAGTTTTATGCTCTTGTGCTAGAGAAAATGGGACTTTCTGTATGGTACCTAAACATCCTATCCTTTCACTCATCTACTTGCCTTCAATGCTCTGAAAATTTCTGTCAGCTTTCCCATCTTCCTTTTAGAAAAATAAACTTAGAAAATGGCTGTGACATTTTATTGATTTGCAGCTTCTATGTCCAGCTTATTTTTAAAAGCTTCTACACACAGCACGAGCTAATGCAGTCCATCAACAATTTCACCATCCCATCTCTCCAGTGACAAGTGAGGCTTTCACTCTGTGCCTGGGCTGACCCTGTCCCAGTGAAGCAGCAACTTTTCCAGTTCCAAATCCCACCTTATTTCATACCCTTTTGGAGAACTCAGTCTACCTGGGTTTAACAGGAAGACGATGCTAAGGATTAGAGTTTTCCCTCTACTCAATAAAGCAGGCTTTGTGGGCTGCTGTTTGTGGAGGGAGAGGGTGTTCACACAATTGGTGTCAAAAATTGACTTGAAACAGGTTCAGCCAAGAACACAGAGACCCTTGCAAGTCTGAATCTTTCAGAAGTTTCCTAGAAGGGATCATGATCCAGGTCTTTGTACTCCCATGTTGCTTGGTGTTTGGATGTGGTTTTCCCTGTAGAGCCTTGCACAGGTTAAGAGAGCCCTGGAAGGCGATGATAGCCAAGAGGAACAGCTCCAAGCCGGTGGGGCAACCCAACTTTCATTGAAGAATAATCTGGGCACCAGAGCTAATCCTGCATGCAATTCATTTCTTCCATCTTACTGGTGCATCCTAACTCCTAGGAAAGCACATTTCCAAAGGACGATGGCATCTTTTTGCACAACTCTGTCCCTTTGCTCATTCTACTATTTCTGCCTCATTGATCCTTTCTCCGATCTTAATTCTGTCATTAGTTGACTAGGGCATGCGCTTCAAGCATGGCCTCCCAGCTTCCTTCTCTCACCCTCACTGTCCAACAAACCCTGGCTCATTAATGATAGCCTTAGTCCCTGTGCTCAGTATGTTAGGGCCGATCACAATGGCCTTAGTTTTCATTGCCCTCTGACTTTCGTGAGAGCAATTAACTTTCTCGTTGATTCATATGCCTCTAACAACCAATCAGACGGATGCATTTCCTGTGTCACATATATTAAATAAATCAATTGGTCAAAGCTTATTATCACTTATTGAATAGTATAAGTCACGGAACAAGAATCAAGAAATCCTGAGACCTTTCTTGGTCATCAATAATAGGGAAAGATAAGTCACTGTCTTCTCCG
Source organism: Alexandromys fortis (assembly GCF_014885135.2). NCBI lineage: Eukaryota > Metazoa > Chordata > Mammalia > Rodentia > Cricetidae > Alexandromys > Alexandromys fortis. The sequence continues at coordinate 1,421,483 of NW_026067959.1, read as the reverse complement.
ATGAGTTTCACCTTCCATAAAATGTCAACCAATGACCTCACTTGATAACATTATAATAAAGATAAAAAAAATGACAAGCCACATGGAAGCCTTTGTGAATGCCAGGAGTTATTTCTGTTTATTACGCCGTGTTCGCCAGTGACAAGTGTTTCCCTGCTGCCTATAAGTGTTTAAATTACTCTTGTAGCTTTCTATGCTTATCATACACACAGAGATTCGTCTTGTCATTACTGTGTATCTTCTCTAGCTCTCCAGTCCTGGAGCACTGTTTCAGATGTGTGTTCAGAATTTGGAAAATAAGTGAGCCTCTGATGTTTTGTTTGTGTTTTAACAAATAAAGCTTGCCTGAAGATCAAAGTGCAGAGCTAAGTCACCAGAGACCAGGCAGAGGTGGTACATACCTTTAATCTCAGGACTTCGGGAACAGGGACAGACAGATCTCTGTTAGTTTAAGGCCACCCTGGGCTGCATGTTATTGATCCAGTCTAAAAAAAAGAAAAAAAAGCTCACACAAAGGTGATCCCAACACTCGGAATCACACACTTTAGTCCCAGCACTAGGAAGGTGGAGACAGGAGTGTTATGGCTGGGTGGAGAGAGGAGGAGACAGGAGCTCAGTGAAGTCTGAGGAGCAGTGCAAGCTGAGGCAGTCAGTCTGAAGATAGAATCTGAGCATTGGTACAGGTGACTGGTCGCTCTGTTTTTCTGATCCTTCACCTTTCACCCCCTGATAGCTGGCTCTAAGTTTTTATTAAATACCAATTAGAATTTGTGCTACAACCCCTCCCTCCCCAAAGACTCTGGAGTAGTGAACAGCTAGCCACAGAGGACAACAGGATTTATGACAGTCTTGTTGACTCTGAGAAAAGAGAACAAACACGAAATATCATAAAAAGAAATATCATAAAAAGAAAACAATAGTTTTCAGGTGTGACCCTGCTTAGGCCCAGGGCAACAGGAGTAAGCGAGCATGACTTGAATCCATTGAGAAGACACAGCTTCCCTAGGCTGGAGAAAGGGAGTAGATGGGATGTTGTCACATGGTGAAGGTCATCCAGGATGAGCAGAGACAAAAAGGAATGAAAAAGAAGGATTCCAAACAGCTTTGTGGAACCCAAACTGTGGAAACAGAGAGGGACATAGGAAAGAAAGCAGCTATAAAAATCAAAACAGACAAAGTAAGACAAAAATACTAAAACAAAACAAAAAGCACACACACACACAGAGTGAGAGAGAGACCATGGTATCCATTTTCTGTTGACTAACTACTCCAGGTCTGCCCTGGAGTGTGGTTGATATATCCTGTGATACTCACTAGGAGAAAGCTGATTTTCCCTTTCCCAGAAGGTAGCAATGGAAATTAGCTTCATGGTTAGGAGTGAGAATTTGTACCCAATTGTGCTTCTCAGCACAAGCGTTGGGATTCTTGGTTTGAACCTGTGCAGGTCCTGAGCTCGCTGTCATGGTCTCTGTGAGTTCATATCAGTCCTATTGTGTCCAGAAGACTTTGTTTCTGTGGAGTTACCCACTGCCTCTTTAAAATCTTTCTGTCCACTTCTTGGCAAAGATCCTTGACTCTCGAGGAGGGGTAGGGATTTGATGAAGACATTTCCATTTAGGAAAGGGTACTTTAGAGCCTCTCACTTTCTGCATATTGCCCAGATGTGCATCTCTTTGCTAATTAACACTCAGATCTTAAATGTTCAAGTTTAGGATGGAAAAATGAACAGAATTAGAATCAAGCAGTCTGGCTCCAACCAGTCTTTCTGGCCTCCAGGAAAACACATCACTTGCCTCCCAGAGCTGTGAGAAACAACTGATGGGAACGAAGGGAGTTGTTCTGTTGTATTTCTCTAGAACAAATTCTCAGAGTTATGGTTCAGGGTTAAATGTACTCTTCATAAAATGCACAAGAAACTTCTTGCATGGATTAGTAGACATCATAAAAGGTGTTCAGCTCATAAATTCAATTTCTCGCTGTCTTGCCCTGCCCACCATGATCTGATAATAGAACAGAGGTCTTGGCCGGAGGCTAGCCATTTGGTTTTGCACATCCTAGGCTCCAGAACTATAAAATAATCAATTTTTGTTTGTGAAACGTACTTAGTCTCTGATATCTGTGACAATATCCTAAAGCAGACTAAGATATACATAGAGGCAATGATTTGATTTATCATGGTAAACATGATGGAATCCATGACTCTGCTCTTAAATTCTGGAGAGCTTGTAGGGTGATGAGCAAGCCATGGGTACCAAGGAGTCCCATTGGTATCTGAGCCATACTTCAGGCTATTCTTGGCTATATGATTTTATGTTTTCTCTGCCACCATTTCCCAACAAAGGAAGCAAGAGTTTTAATCAGTGTTTTGACACTAGAGATTGCAACGATGAACAAATATGCAAACTCCCTGATTTTATATACATATCTATTGATAAGATTCCTACCTATTCTACATACTTATGAGGATAAAACAAATTTTCACAAAGTGCATATAAGGAGTGCTAAGGCCATTTAAGCATTCCTACTATTACATAAAATATATACAATCTATTTAAATCTGCTTATACATATCTGTCTGTCTTGCCATCTGTCTGTCTATTTGCCTCTGTCTCTCTTGAGACAGAGAGAGAGAGAGAGAGAGAGAGAGAGAGAGAGAGAGAGAGAGTATCAGCGTATTTAATTATCCTTCAACATGACATGATTTAAGTACCAGTTCTAAAATATCCATGCTTCACAGGATTAATATTTAGGAAACTGAAATGGTTTTTTCTTACTCTCATTGGTGCCTATCTTGATTCTAGCATCTCTGTCTTATTAAGTGACAATTTTACCCTCTCTGCGATGGTTCTGGGATTCTTCTACTTGCTTCCCATTAGCTTTGAAGTGTATCAACTTCTCTGTGGGACTCCCGTATAATTCTGGCCACCCAATCGCTAATTTCCTGGCATACAGAGACGGTGCCCAGCTCTTTTCTACAATGTATTATCTCAGCGTCAATCATAGCTTGTGACCATTGATGCTCTGCATTATAGGTCCTGTTTTTCATGCATAGTTACCTTTCCACAGGTTCAAATAAATGGCAGGAGTGACGTCATATATGCCTTTCCCTTTCCCACATATACCTTTGTAATTTATTTCTGTTTGGTTTTCATGTACTTTCTGTTTGTAGAAGCCACAGAGAGTTTGATGCCGAGGATACTATCAGTCTAATGGTTTGGGGAGGAGCTGGGATGGTTCTCAGCTTGCAAGGGATGGGGGTGGGGTAGTGTAGATAACAGTAATTATGGATGGGATAAGTCTAAACATTGCAACCTGCTAACTCTGTGAAATTAGCTTGTAAAACTACCTTGGGGAATGGGAAGGAGCGTCTCAGCTGGCTTTTGCCTTTTGTTGTTAATGAGCTAACCACATGCAGGTGGAGAAAGAAACTTAGCAAATACAGTGAGAACTGCTTCTCGGTGTGAGGGATTAGTGTTCATCCTGCTACTCAAGTGTTCAGGAATCAACAGGCTTCTGCAACACCCAGAAGCTTGTCAGAGCTGGAGCACTTGAGTTTCACCCGAGCTGCTGTGTTAGAATCTACACCTTAATAAGAAAGTCAGGCTTTTGAAAGGTGGAGAAACACTGAATTCTTGAGTGTTAAACATTTCCTGTCTAGGTTGTTCTCTACACCAGTTAAATGAGAGTTTGCAGGTGGGGCCCAGCATTTGCAAAGCTGTTGTATTTCCAATATTCGGAAGCTCGAACGTGGAGTCATTTCTGTTTGGTAAATATTTGGATGGGGCAGATGTGGATTTATTTATTTTTGAAGCAGTTTTTTCCCCTTGTTAGTGCTGTTCCTTCTCCTCCTCCTCCTTCTTCCTCTTCTTTCTTCCCCTCCTGTGTGTGTGTGTAGTAGATGCATATGTGTGTATGTGTGATGCTGGTGCATATGTTCATGTGGAGGCCAAAGCTCCATCTCCGTGTCTGGCTCAGGAGGTGTCTACCTTTTGTTGGGAGACAGGGTGTCTCCTTTGGAGTTCACTGGTTAGATTCAGCTGACTGCCTGGTAGGTCTCAGAAATATATGTGTCTCCACTTTTGTTTTTTATTTATTTTTATGATTTCTGGGCATGTGTGTGTGTGTGCGCCTGAGTATATCCATGTGTAGGATATGTACACAGGTATAGTCAGAGGCTAGGAGAAGGCATTGGGTCCTCTGAACCTGGAGTTACAGGCAGTTTTGAGTCATCTGATTTGGGTGCTAGGAACTGGTCACAGGTCTTCAACAAGAGCAACTGTTATTATCCACATGGCTGCATCTCCACTCTCCTGCACTCCTGTTTTCCTTTGTTTGTTTGATTGATTTTGTTTTTCCTGAGACAGGGTTTCTCTGTAGCCCTGGAGCCTGTTCTGGAGCTTGCTCTGTAGACCAAGCTGGATTGAACTCACAGAGATTCAGCTGCATTTTCCTCCTGAATGCTGGGATTAAAGGTGTGTTCACCACCACCTCCTGACTGTTACTGTTTTTTAAAATGTGGATTTAGGTATTCAATTCATGTTTTCCTTAATCTCTCTATCTCTTTCCTCTTTTTTTCCTCCTTGCTTCTCCTTCCTTCCCCGCTTATCCTTACTGAATACCAAATGAGCGTTGGAGGAGTTGATAAAATGGAACATACAAACCAAATAAACACTTTGCTTCCAAAGTTGCATTTGCTCATAGGGCTTACCACAATAGTAAAGAGCAAATAAAGCCTCTAAGATGTGAGGTTGTCTACCAGGACTTTGGGGATCTACATGGTCATTGTTGCATGAAACTAATGAACTTTGCATAAGGTTAAAGAAGGCTTTTTCTTAAAAATGAAGTTATATGGTTGTCATAGTTAGAATTTTTATTGTTGTAAAGAGACACCATGGCCACAGCAACTCTTATAAAGAAAACATTTAATTGACATGATGGCTTACAGTTTCAGAGGTTCAGTCCATTATCACCATGATGGGGAGCATGGCAGTGTGCAGGCAGACATGGTGCTGCTCACATCTCGACCACGAGGCATCAGGAAGTTGACTGACTGTCACAACTGACTGAAGCTTGAGAAAAGAGACCTCAAAGCCCGCCCCCACAGTGACACACTTCTTCCAACGAGACTACACCCACTCCAACAAAACCACACATCCTATTAGTGCCATTTTCCTTCAAACCACCATGATGGTTATGACTTATTTGTGATTGAAGCTGAGGTGAGAGAGATTTTATTTCCTTTTTTGTACTGTAAAACCATTCTTTCCATTCATAAACCTACAGTCCAACAAGTCCATCAGGTCACTCCTGAACAGGTGAGAATGGAAAATGGTCTCTCAGCCCCCTTCATAACCACCAGCACATATCCAGAATACAATATATGATTTCTACGTATTTCTGGAAGAACAGAAAGAGTCCGTGGTGATTCTAAAAGTCACAGCAGAACTCAGAATTGTGAGCTGGCTAAATGTATCCTTTGTTTGCTGAAGGCAGTATAACATAAAGGTTAACCTACCGCATCCTTTTTCTACATGAGGTTTTGTCAGAAGTACATAATCAAAGGAGAAAGTAAAAGAGACTGGGATCCCTTAATATTTTCAGGAAACTAGGAAACAAAGACAATGTACAAATGCCAGTTTGACAGTTGCAACAGAGGATCTAGATGCACTGGAGGGCAGAGGTCCTTAAGAACAGTTAAGGTAAGTCCTCATTAATGGGGAAACTAGTACCCAAAGAGATTAAGCTGTTTTCCCAAGGTTTCCATGCCCTCAGACGGTGGTAAGTGGACACTATTATTCTATTTTAGTTGTCAAATTGATTACACTGAGAAATCCCTATGAGGTTAGGAAAGTACACCTCTGAGTGTTTGTAAGGTTCTTTCCAGAGATAATTATCTAAGCAGGGCCGTGAGGAGGAGAACCCACCCTCAATATAGGTGGCACAATCATACAGGCCTAAATGGACCACAAGGAACCAAAGGAAAAGCCTCTTACCACAGGCGTTCATTCACGGCCTGCTTCCTGGCTACCATGAACTGTTACCCTCCACCACTGCCCCTACCTCTGAAACTGGGAGCAAGGTTTATGTTTGGTTTTTAAGGCATTTTTAAAATATATTTTTAATTGAAATAGAAGTACATCACATTTCCCCTCTATTTCCTCCATGCAGTTCCTCCCAGCTACCCTCCATTAAATCCAACCCGTGTCCCCCTTTCAAGTCGGCAGCCTTGTTTTCACTGGTGTGTGTGGGTGTGTGCGCACACGTGCGCACAAATACATGTGTGCACATGTGAGTGCAGGTGTTGAACCTAGATTACATATGATGGTAGTGAAGGAAGAGATATTAAAGGAATAACAATGAATAATAGNTTTATATATTTAAGAACACACACACAAACTGCAATAACTAAAGAAATGGGGGACACATGTTTGAAAGCGTAATGCATATGTGTACAGAAACATAAACACAACATGCTGAGTCAATTTTGGTTGTTTGTGTGCGTACGGCTTCAGGAATTTCCACTCTGCATTAGACAACCACCTTCAGCCAGCCCGTTACCTGTAGTTTTTTACAGGTGGGACCCTGCGAAAACTTGCCCTTCCCATGTTAAAATGTCTGTTGATACTGCTGGTGTTCTGGTCTTGTTTATGCCATCACAACAGGGAGACTGTTTCAAAGCAGACTTTCTCTTTCTTATTTTGGTCCCTGCGGTCTTTCCAGCCTTCTTCTGGGACCGTCCTTGAGCGCAGGTGCAGGCGCTGGAATGTAGACAGGGCCGTTGGGTTGGGCTCCTCATCATCTCTTGATATTTTTCTGTCAGGAATTTTCTCACGGTGGTGAGAAAGCTGACTCACTCATATTTGTATGCTGGTAAGCTTATTGGTTAATGTAGCAGAGATCCTATTAATCGAGCACTTTGTGGAACGTTAGAGAGATACTCTCCACTCCTCTACTGGATGCTACTTCCTTCCGAGAAACAACTCTTTGTTTTCCATTATTTAGCCTATCAACTGTTTTAGGCTTCCACCTTTGACCCTTTTCAGTAGCTAATTCACAGGAGTGGAGAAAATATAACACACTAAAATAAAATACCCAAACTTGTCCCTCCCAGCATCTTGGGTGCAGTATGGGAGAGAGCAAAGGCTGCCGGAAAGACTGACGTGATATTTGGAGATTACTTGGTGGCTTAGTGGATAGTGTTTGTTTTAAAATGTTAATTCCATAAAGCATCAAAAGCTTCATCCAAAAATACATTGGTACACTTATCCTAAAAATTTTCCCATGATTTAAAACTCGGATGCCAAACCTGACTCAATAAGTCACTAATCTTCACTCATTGATCCTTCTCATCATTTGCATTTCTGGAAGAAGCATTAAGGGGCCTCAAAATCGAGTTTTATATTTGAAAATGTGTATGCATGTATTAGTAAAAGGAGGTACCTTCCCAGACTTTTCCCATACTTTCCTAAACTGAGACTGTCATCATAAGTGTGAACCAATGCCCTGCTAGCCGATACTGGGTGTAAACCTCTTGAAATATTGGAGGAGGGCCAGCATTTCATCATCTTGCCCCATGTCTTTGCACACAGTGTCATGTTCTCGCGTGCTGTTCCTGAGCAATGAAATGCCAAAGGCTTATCCAAAATGCCAGTGATGATACACCTCTTCACCCAGAGCACAGCTTCTGCAGGCCACACAGCTACTTTCCCAGCTAAAAAATGCGGGGGAACCAGCACGACAAGGCCTTCATGAGTCCCTGCTTACAGTTACTGGCAAACAGCAAGCACAATTAAATTTCAGTATTGAGTCACTTGTCAACCGATCAGACTGACTTCAGCTCCTACCACTGAGTCTGCAGGCTGCGTGGGATTTTGCCATATTGAGCTTGGTGTGCATGAATAGATGTGTACTATTAGATTCTAGAAAAACCACTTTCTTGTAATAGAGGATGTATGCCCATGTTCTAGAACATGTGTGATACTCACCTCTCTAGTTTCGTAGCTGTGAGCTTTTGTTTCCAGAAGGGTCGATGATAGACACTGATCCGGTGTGAACAGACAGAATGTGCCGCTTTTTGCTGGTTAAAGAACCTACACAAATGCCAAATGAGTCTCCTCCACGCATGAGTCTTTTCTGTCACTTCAGTGGGAGTTTTATGTGGGAATAAAGAAGAGAAAAATGTCACCCAGAGTATGTCTGATCATGATTTAATATCTAAGCCAAGAAATCTTGAAGTACAATTCCCCCACCCACATAACACTAAATCACTGACTCATGCAGGCAACAGGCCTCCAAATAAGCCTTTGCATTACTTAGAGTGGAACAAGCTAGAACTAAGTTAACTTGATGACTCCAAGCGACCTTCCCAGGAAATCCTCTGATCGATTAGGCTATCCAATTGAAGTTTAAATAGTAGGATGGTCACGGTTTACTTTCGATCTCCCACTGTGTAAGGAACGTAAAAATTACAGCCAGTGTGGAGAGAGAGAGAGAGAGAAAGAGAGAGAGCGAGAGAGCTTTAAACAAATATTTCCATCGGGTGAAGCAGGCGTGGGAGCAGGTAGAGAAGATAAGCAGGACGGGGTATGAAATCCAATGATTTCTCTACCCAATTAATTGCATCTTTCTGTAAAACATATACTCATTGAAATTTAGAGTCCATCTAACTTAAATTACCATTAAAAAGAATATTTGTAACAAACAAACACAACTCTGGTGTATTAAAATAGATAATGGAGCTTATGGGATCTGTCCACAGAATTTAAAAGTAGCCCTAGCCCGTGTTTCCTTCCCTTGGGGGTAATTACATGATTCAGTCCCTGGACACCAACTAAGCCAAAGCAGAACTAGAGAAATGAGAGGGGAGCATCCTAGGACCCCTCTGCCTGGCTTTTTATGTCACTGAATTGGTATAGAATTGAGTGTGATGTCAAGGCTGCAGCAGGAAGCAGTAGTGAGCATTCCTAAAGAGGGAAGTGAACTGGAGGTACCAACCTATACACATCCAGCAACTGAAGAGAACCATTTTGGGATGTCGAATGTTGTTTCCAACCTGTTTCCTTGTGTGCACAATTCTTCAACCATTCTGTAATCTTGCCTTTGTTTCTTAACCAAACAGACAACAATTCCAGCCCCAGATCTCATGCTGCGTTCTCATTCATTCCAAAAGGAGGAGTCTCTGTTAACCACTTTAAAACATCTTCTTTATGGCTCCAGAAGCAGCCCGTGTTGTGTTCTGTGTTCTGTGGGTAGAACATTTTTTTTTTTTTTTAGAATCTCGGATGAGAACTTTTACAGTTATGGTAGGGCACCAGAAGTTTATTTCTTGATGAAATACAAATAACCCTTCAAGGCCAGACAACACAACAGAGCATTGCATTTCAGAGAAACCTTTAATAATACCTGAACGATGGAATTATTTTTATTTTTAAACTGAAGCCCATGCAGAGTCTCATAACGTGCACCGAATTCTGCCTTTTAAAGCTTGCTCTGAACTAGCAGGCTTGCCAACTCAATTAAACTTGCTGAGTAAATTGTTTCCCTCTACCGGTGTTGTTTCCACCTCTGCATACACGAGCAGGGTCATTACCAGCACCCCACCTGCAGGAAGAATTATGAACGAAGAGGAAGTCCTGCTCAAGGGTAGATGCTGTTGAAGCCAAGTAATACCAATTAGAACATTCTACTTTTCACTTACCTATAATTTAAGTTGATGGCCAAGAAAATGTGCCCACAGAAATACATTTTGAAAGCCTATTATGTAATCCCATTTCTGGACAGGGAAAAACCCACGTACGATGGTTTCTTCTCACCTATAAGGCTGTCGAGCTATTGACATACTAACTCGGGTTTTTATCTTCATTCATCTTCTGAAGGATGTGTCTGGGCGTTAGAAGACCAATTATTGCAGACTAGTGTGGGCGTTGCTACTATGGAAGATGAAGGTATTTGAAAAGAAGTTTTTACAAGTTGTTGGCCACAGGAATTGATTGGGGTCTCAAAGTTGGAGATCATGTGATAAATCACACAAGGTAGAGACTTGCTCACTGATTAATCACCATCCTATGAACCTGAGCAGAGTGGGTCACAGTCAGCAGCTGGGTAGAAGTGATCTGTTTGGCTGATCTAGATGAAAGGCACCAACCGCCATCTTGCATCTACAGGCTATAAAAAAGGAAGTGGAAAATTAATTTAGAAGCTTAGAACGTGCTCCCGGTTTAAGAAATTACCATGCAACACAGATTCATTTATAGATTAACTTCCTCATAAGTACCCTCTAAATCATAAACAACAGGAGGAGTTCTTAGAGTTATCATTTGTATCAGCTAGCAAGTGACTAAACTTGACTATTTGATAGACTTTATCAACTCCTTCTTCAGTTCCTGATGGGTGTTAATCACATAAAAGTCTTCTACTATTGTTAACTGTCAAAAATTAAATAAAATTTCACAGGAGGATTTTGGGTCTCTTTTGGTAGTTTGGTACTTTTCTATATTGTAAGAAACCTTAAATCTAATTTTAAACCTTAAAACTAACAGGCTTAATCCAATAATCTCTATCTTGAGACTTATATTAAAGATGTTTATAAAGCCAAAAAAGAAGATACATAGAAAGAGAATTCTAAAGTCTGATTTGTCTGCAATAAATACATGTACTAATTCTTGAAAGTTAGTCTAGGATAAAATTAATTTTAATTCCCTGCTATGTAATACATGATACACTGAAATGTTCCTAATACCCTCTACAGTAGTCTACTTTTTCCCATCACCATGGAATGCTCCTTAAACATTCAACTACTTCATGAAGATTTCTAACTGCAGAATCACAGATGGAAAGAGAAGCCAAATCAACTACATGCTGAAGTAGAAGAATGCCTTCTGGTGCATCGTCACAAGAGGAGGGCCCTACTCAACTCTGACGATGGTTGCTGAGCACTGATGTAATGTTGACGAGGACTCTGTGAGATGCCCTTATCCTCATTCTAAATCTGTTTGTTTGAAGACAGGGAGAATGATCCATTATTTAGCGACAAAATATTCGGATTCCCGTGGTGGTCCCACCTCTGGCAAAATTTTCTGACCTCCAGCAGGAAAAGGGCAAACTATACTTTGTTATTATCACTGGACTCTGAGATCTTGGCAAACTGCTTAGTCACTAAGTCTGCATTTACCTGTCTTTAAAGTGGAATCCTATTTGCTTTCTTCCTTGGGAGGATGTTATGAAAATTAATGAGATAATATTGGTAATTTGCTCTGAGTCTCTCAGTAGAAAAGCACACTTCAAATAGCAACACCATTATATTGTTTTGCAATCAAGCTATATCTTCTTCTCCTTCAATTATCCCCTCAACTGCTGTGTTTACTTCAACAGTTAGGTGTGTCTAACTGGTTAAGGTAATACTTACTTGTATTGCCTTTCCCTATTGGGTGTTAATTTATCCTATTTTGCATGTATTCCCAAGTTTGTTTCTTTGGGAATGGTGAGTTGATTATATTGAATGTAAGAGTGTGGTCTTTAGAAAGAGGCTTGTATACCCTTAAGTATATGTGTGTATGTGTGTATTGTATGAGAAATGACACACAACAGCCTCTAGTATTCTTAAATGATTAGATGCAATAAAAATAATAATTAATGCTATAAATCTTAAGTGTACCTTTCATCTGATCATCTCAAAGTACTTTAGGAAGGCTAATTAAACTTCACAACACTTCTTTACCATACCTATCATTATTGCCTTTTGCAGGTGAAGAAACTGAGGTTCAACAAGGTTATGTGAGGCGCACAAGGACCCAGGGTGAGTCAGTGCCAGGAAGGGCCCCTAGTTTCTAAGGCCTAATCCAAGGTGGTGTCCCGGCTAATGAGAGCTCTACAATTCCAGTGATAGACAGTACACACAGCCAATCAGGGACTCCCAGTAGTCAAGTTGCCGCTGCAGTACTCAGAGGACAAAGTGTCTCTCTTTTCTCAGCTTCTTCACTTTCTTGACCTTGGAAGGCTTTCTGGCTTTTCCAATTCTCCCGTTGAGTTTGAATGGTCGGAAGATCTTGGTGTATACAAGCTTCAACCTCAAAACAGTTTACGTCACATTACTTTTAGTGTGGCAAAAATACAATCTGAGGGCAGATGTGGCCAGTCAGCACTAACCTGGTGCTGATGGATAACCTGCTGCTCTCATCTATGGCTCTGCCCCATGGGATGCTGTAACGGAAGGTTTTTAGAATCTCGACTAGAATTGTATCACTAGGAAAACTGAGCCTACAATGTGGATGTAATTTGCTATGAAGAATAGGATGAATTAGAAAGTGTCTCTCTGCCACTGATAATCTGGGTCCTGGGAAGTAGCTCCAAGAGATGGCAATCATACAGTTCGCAGTCTCGGGTAGACCACAGCCCTTTCTTAGTTGGTAGATAAACCCCAAAGGATGTGTGACATTGTGTTAATTTAGGAAATTTCAAAGGTTCTACCTAAAATGACTTTCCCATTCAGTTGCAACATTTTTCTTCTTATAAATGAGTTTCTGAAAGTTTTTTTTTTTTTTTGCCCAGTTTAGGGAATCATGTTATAAAATTTTTGTAGCAAACAAGATGAATCAACCTAGTGGTGAGGTAGGCGACTCTAATCAGTGCTGTAGGCAAGGACTCTTCGTGATCTGTCACAGGGCAAGAGGCAAAGCAGCTGGCTAGTTAATCATTGCAGTTCAGAGCAAAACTGAATCCAGATCTGTTTCTTACTAGCTGTACGACATTGAATATATCAAGAAATCTCGTGTCTCTTTTGATCAGGTTTCACCTGGAAAGTGCATCTCAATATCCCATTGGTTATGTACATCAATGAAGGTATTGACGGAATATCCCACATACGCTACCTGACATGTGGCAGGCATCAAGGAAATGCTAGTTATTAGGGTTAGTATTAATGCTGGTTATTAGAGTTAGTATTACTATTTGAGTTATTCCCTGAATTTATTGATGAAAAAATCAGAATAAAAGTGGGAAGTGGGGATAGAGTGTGTAAAAAGACAGTGTTTTTTGTTTTTTTTTTTTTTAAAGACACTTTTCTGAATTCTCTGATATTTGTGAAAGGGGCTAAATGGAGGCAGGAGAGGATGGCAAAGTAATTATAGGAAAATGCAGGATACAGTAATTGGCATAGAAAACCCATTCTCTTCTTCTAGAAAAACTGTTTGCTGCTTTTTATGTATTACAATGGAAACTTGTTCTCAGTAAGCCTGACTTCTCTTTTGAAGGTCCCCAGGGAGTGGCATTTAGCTAAGGCCCTAAAGCATTTAATGCATGTTCAAAGAAGTTTTTTTTTTAAAAAAAGGTTTGTGAAAATAATGAGACTAAAGTTAAAGTTGATGTAAAATAAAAGAAACCATTCCAGATGGGGCTGAGAGAAATGCAAATAGCCTTTCACTTAAAAAAACGGGGAAGGGGGGTATGATTCATAAAAACCACATTTTCATCTAGATGTAAAAGGCGGTTGGCTGGGAGAGAGAGAAGACAATGGATGCCTTTTGTCTAAGGAGAACAAATTTTGTAGGAGTCAGGAAATCTTTTTTCCTTGCCCTAACCTTGCAGGAAGATCCATGCGGTCTGGGTTTAACCCAAGGGACAGAAAATTCCCACTGGATCTCATCAGCCAGGACTCCAGGCTTACACATTAGAGCAGAACGGTGGTAGGTGGAAGACTCAGAATATTGACGTCCCAATGCACACACAATCTGGAGCTCGCAGGAGCATCTTGACTGGTGTACTAACATGTTGGCTCCGTGGTGGACCCTCTGGAGTTCAATATTTGAAAGATTCCGAATTCTTGCATTATCTCTATCTAGCTTGGTATATTCTCACATTGATTCCAAAATGCTCAAAAACGAAAGCATTCTAAACATGAATATGCTGCTGCTCTCATTGAAAGCCTTAAACATCCCTTATATCCATCCACAAATGAGAATTAAAAAAAAAAATCATTTGAAACTGTTTGACTACCACGCCTATCCCTTCAACATAAGGCCAGGGGCTGGCTTTAGATTTCGCCACAGATCCCTCCCTCGCCTAAAAACATTTTCTGCCTCCTGCCATTCAAATCCGTCAATATTAATTATGTAAGGCAAGATCAGATTGATCTCAGAGGTGATGAGAGAAAAATCCATGTGCCATGCCAGATTTTAGTCTAGAACACAGAGAGTAGGGTTCGAATGGAGACTCATAGTCCAAGCTGCTCGAGGAGGGCGAGCGGCAAACGGAATATGATGAAGCCGAAAGAAAGGTGGCGGGTTAAAGGAGACTGCAGGAAGATAACGCGCTCGCCTACATGACTACATGTGGGCTTGTTATGGCTTGACTTGGGGATGACGCCCACAGGCTTTGAACGCCGATTTCCCACTGGTGGTACCCAGTGGGGCAGAGCTGGTAAAGACGGGTCTGGTTTTAGCCTTAGATCTTCCTGGTGTGCCACAATAGGAGCAGTTTCTGCTGAACTCTCTTGTCTCCCTGAACTGTGCCACACTCTCTTCATGCCAGACCAGACCCTCTGGAACCAAGAGCCAAGTTGTATCATTTCACCTTTGGGGTATTATTATTATTAGTTTTTTTTTTTGTTTTTGTTTTTGTCTTTTTCACAGCAATACAAAATAAACTGACACGGACTACATGTATAGAAGCCCTCGGATTCAAGCAAACACTTTAGTAGAGTGTGACAGATTACACTGCATCTCTAGAGTGAAGTGGCCCTTGCAAAGCACCTGGCAGACAGCTGTACTCATCATTAGCTCACCTTAGTCTGAGCTCTGCAGCCAGAGAAGCTCTGATGTCCCACAAAGAACAGTCCCTAAGACATGAGGCCTGGAGGAAAGAAAAGCTCCCCCTCACAGGGCAGAAACAAGGGTGCTGGCGGGTTTAGTCCCCTCTCCAGTACCCAAGTAGCCGACTGTACTTTCTGACCTCTCTCTTTAAAGCCAGAATGGACTTTTTTAATTTCTCAAAGTAACTAGAGCCAGGTGGTGGATGCCTTTAATTCCAGCACTTGGGAGGCAGAGAGAGGTAACTCTCTGTGAGTTCTAGGACAGCCAGAGATAGGACATAGTGAGACCCTATATACCAACCACCCCCAATCCCTACAAAGTAACTGGAGTATTTTTTATTAGTTCAGAGTGGCTGGAGAGTTGTTTCACCTAGGAAGCAGGAAGACGGTTTCCTTTCTTCCACAGGAGAAGCAGGAAGCCTGCAGAAGCTCTCGGTGCATATCCCGCTGAAACCAGCTGATAGAACAAAAGCCAGTTGGAAGCAGAATGGCCATAATTAGTTCCCACATTCTCCCAGCTTCCCTGTAAAGCAAATATAATTACCTCCTATTGACAGATGAGGAAACTGAGGTTCAGAGACGTGGTGTAACTTGTCCAAGTTCTCATGGCCGAGCAAGGGGCAGAGCAGGAAATGAAAGTACATGCCTACCTTACACTGCAGCTCGACCCGCAACAATCATGCTGCGCCGTGTACGGGCTCTTAAAGTTCCTGGGCTCGGTATTCAACTGTTATATACTAGTATGACCCGCTCCACTGCTGCCTGGTGTGCGAGATACCTTCGGCACCACTGTGGCTCCCATGTGATTCTGTAAACATCCTTTGCTATAAAATGCCACTTAAAATTCTCACAAGTACCTTGCAAGTGTAGGATGGAAAAGTCTTTGTCCGGGTTATTAATTTTAGCCTCAGAGTTCCTTCAAAGGGATTTCCATTTCCCATCATCTGTGAAGCCTTTCACAGTAGCCACCTAACGAAGCATCAAACTCACGTTTCTGGTAGGACCTAAGATTTAAGCATGACTGCCTGAACGCAGCAAGACTTCTGCTCCCCGCTGGGTCTTGCTTGCTTCACAGGGATGGCAGGCAGTCTTCCCAGGAAACCTGAGAGGCAAACTGTTATGAATTTGCCTAGTGTTCCAGTTTAGTGCCTAGCATAGCTTCTCTGTCCAGCTGTGAGTGACACTGAATTTTCTAGTGCAAACGATGCATTAGAATGACTGAGGTGTGTGACCCAAAATGTCCCACTATCCCCATTCCAGAGATAGCGCAAACTTGCTATCTGCCTCTCACCAAGGCCCCGATTTTGTCAGTGTTCTGAATGATGGTGCCCACAAGACCCCTTGCTCTTAGCCAGGGTGGGTGGGGTGTCTGGTCCTTTACATACAATTTTTTTTTCTTTAGCCTCGCTGTTGCTCTCTGTCAGCTTGGCAGACTCCTCAGATCTTCAAAGTTAAATTTAGTTCCAGGTGGATTAAAAGTAAGAACACGTTTCTTCTCACATTGTGAATCAGCTTAGGTAATTAGAGAGATGACAAAGAATTCATTTGGAGCTCTCAACAGAATTTTCACTAGTGTTTTGTCTGCTTTCAAACCAAACATGGTTAGTTGGTAACTCATATGGAGACAAATCTCAAGCCACGGCAGCTTGATTTCTTGCCAATAATGTCTGCACGTAACATTTCTGTTACTATGGGCCCTAGTCATGTCTTATTTGTCTCCTCGGTGTGTAGGAGTAGAAATCAGGGGTAATTAAGAGCTCTGAAGTGCATCATGTTAGACAAATTCATAATTGGAATGGAGATAGATTGGACTTGTACAAAATAATTGGATGTAGATGTGTGCATAGGTAAGTAAGTCACTTGAGTGTAAATGTCTTACATATACAAAGAAATAAAATTTTTATGTATATATAAATAAAATTTCTATGTATATATAAATAAATTCTCAATATAAATCATTTTTCTATATAATATAATGTTAACGTCAAATTTTCTATATATTACCAGGCTATCTTATTTCTTTCTTCCTCCCTTCTGTTTCCCTCTCTATCTATTACCATATACATATAATGCCTACATATGTATAAATGAATGAATATATATGTCAAGAGATAATTAGATACATAGTATATATATATATATATATATATATATATATATATATATATATATGAAATGGGTGCCAGTTATGTGTGTGTATAGTTATATACACACATGCAGATTCACACATACATGATTGTAGTATAGTGAGAAGATAATATACATATAAGTACCAAACATGTATATGTATATAGATATCTCCTATATATGATGGGCACATATGTGTTATATATGTGCAATATATACAGTACCAACTATATCAATATGCATGGGAATACACAGTTCCTATATATAGGAGTGGACATATATAAGCATTCTGTGTGTGTAGAACTCCATGTATTTGTCTGCTGTCTTCTCTTCCAGGCTTTGTGAGAGACACCGGTGAACAGTACTTCTTTTGTGCAGCTTCCTCCGTCCTCCCAGGCACTTCTGCTCATTTCCTGCTTCATGCTTTACGGTGCTCTGTATAGATAGGTGGCTCTTGGGCTTGTGACATAGCAATTATCTGTTTACTCCTCTGTGTCCTCACCCGACCTAGGCCTCCTTAACGTCAGGGACTGTCCTGTACATGGTAGGTGCTTATTATCATAATAATATATTCCTTCAAGAAATAATTTAAATTTTATATTGACATCATTTCAGCGGCAGGCTGCATGTATACAGAGCCGTGTTATATGGTTCAATACTATGTAAGTATGCATTCACAGAATGGACCCACATAGAGATGTATGTCTTGAATATTTGTCTCCTCAAAATTTAGATACAAAGGGCTTAAAAAAAACATGTTTATATTAGTGGTAGAGAGTTTGCTCAACATGTTCGAATCCTTAAGGTCGATTCCCAGCACCAAAAAAATAAATAAATAAAATAATAAAATTGTATGCTGAGTCTTAATCCCTAATGTAATGGTATTTGGAGGTGGACCCTTGGGAGGTGATTAGGTCACAAGAATGGAGCTCTCATAAATGGTTTTAATGCCCTCCTAAAAGGCACCCCAGAGAAATTTCTCATTCTTTCTGCCAAGAGTTGACTTGGGGAAAATGGCATCCATCTATGAAGCAGAAAGTAGACTCATCAGACACTAGATCTCCTGGCATGTTAATCTTAAACTTCCCAACTTCAGAACCGTTAGTAATAAAGTACTCTTGCCACAAGCTGCTCCATTTAACATGATCTCTCAGGGCAGCGCAGACAGGCTAAACATACAGACAGACATGCAAGCAAGCAAATTCAGACGTATGAGTGAATTCGTACTTACCCATCCAAAGCAACACAGACACCCTGCCTCCTATTTCTTTTGCTAAGGGCAACAAGTAGTATTGTCTTCTTTAGGAACTTAGGAAAGGCCAGCTGTGGTTTCCACTCTCATTTTTAGTGTGTATAATTTTCAAGCAAAGGGCTGCCTGACTGCTTCCCTCGTCCTGTGCTCAGGACCGACGTTTCTTCTGTCAGCTAGGAACTGAAGATACGAAAGACATATAAGCTCATTCATCAGCAGCCCTCTGAATGAAACTGCGGGGACTCGATTTAAGGCCCAACCCCACTCTCTTGTCACTCGTGAAATTTGCACTTTTTATTTGTTGCTGATCTCTTTGCCCGGCTAAGTGGAAGAGGCCTTAGGCTGCAATTTAAATGGCTTGAACTTGATACAAATGCCCTCGTTACTCACAGAGAAGGTTGCTGACAGACTGCCTCCTGAAAGATCGCTAAATCTCTGTATGAAAGTGTTTGAAAATAGGGCATCATCCTATTTATCTTGGGTAGCATCTGAGTGGACGAATGACCTAGATAGCCATTTATGTCCCTCTAAGCCCTGATAGTGTAAAACTTCCTTGGAAATCTTTCTTTAGTAGGAGGCATGATGCTTTATGATTTCAAATACCAAACCTCCAGAAACAAAAGCCTAGATTTAAAGGCTTTTTTTAAAAAAATCTCTTGCTATGTGTGCCTGCTTTGATTGTTTTTTCTCACTGACACAGTCGCACAGATCACTTAGGGATTTCAAAGTTTCCTAACAGAGTGGCACACAATGGCTTTGCAAGAAGAAGTCATTTGAAGCTTAACTTCTCATGACAGTTGCGTTACTGATTTCTTTTGGGAATTCTCTCTTCTCTTTGCTGTCTTTGTTTTTATTTCTCAAAAGAGGAACTCAATGTCATAAAGGCAATTTTTGAAAACTTCATTAAACCCTTTCTGTAAAGAGCCTCAAGGATGGTCACACTTCGTGAGAACCAAGTTCAAGAATGCTTTGGAGACTCTGGGTGGCAGCCCTGTCAGTGGAAAGGGATCCTCTACCTAGTATTGTGACCAAACATTACTGTTTTTTAATACGTTCTTACCACTTGGGAATTCCTGAGAATGTCTGGACTGTGTTATCTACCATCCCCTAACCTAGATTATTTTCCCCAACATGTCTTCCTGGGTTCGAGGCCTGACTCATCTTGTAAGCCTCAGTACATACGTCATTTCTTCTGGGAGCCTTGAGAGCACAGCTCTTAGCATTCTGGCTCTGGTTGTCCTGCCACACTGCGAACCAATCACACATTTCCTTTCTGGTAATTGTGTGAGTGACTGTCTACTCGTCTTTATATTCAGCGTCTGAGTTGGGCTCTTAGAGAAGAGTGAGGGTAAGGCCTGGTCCACAGAGCTGGTTCTAGGACAGCAAAGGCTATACAGTGAAACCCTGTCTTGAAAAACCAAACCAAAAAAAAAAAAAAAATTAAAACATGGCCAATGGTTACCGATTCTTTTCAACATTTTGCTATATGGGTTTATGTCACCTGTCAGAAGCCCCTCAAAGAGTTAGGCTGGCTATGCATCTGGATGGGTGGAAGGGTGCTTTCACAGGTCCGTGCAGGTTTATGCTTCTGTGACTTATCTGGAAAGAGGGTGGAGCACGGAGCTTTCATTAGACCCAGCAGCTCTAGTGCAGCCTTTCTCAATGAGGTGCCTGACACCCGGGGCCTCCACAGCAGGCTCGCCACTGCTCTGAGGAGCCTGAGGTACCACAAGCACATTCTACCTCTGCCTACATGCTCCACGGTGTCGCTCCTGAGTGCAGGTAAGCATTTCTCAGAACCAACAAGGCTTTCTGGAGACAAATATGGAGGCTGGGAGTGTGAGCTCCAGCAGAACGAGCAATCAAATTCCTCTCCTCTGAGTGTAGAGGAATTGAACTTCTCGGGGAAGTTTCTGCGATGAGCATTCCCCTCATGCTCCTGCCTCATCCGAACTCTGAAGCTCTGTTATGCTCTCCAAAACTCAATAGTCAGATCCTGGGAAGTTTTCCTGGCCTGTTACAACAACCTCCCAAGGCACAGTGATGGAACGCAGAAGCTGCGTCAGAAACATATGTAAGAATACATTCCATCAGTCCAAGGCCACCTCTTTGTTGCTTGAGTGAGCTACATAGATTTAGTTGCCCCCATTGCTTCTTAAAATCCCAACCTTTTCTCCTCTTTACAGTGCTGTAGTAGAGCGTTGTTGAGGATGGGAATGAACTCTTTTCACCTATCAGAAGGGGCTGATCCTTTCTGGAACTTTTTGTAATTATCTTCACACCTCATTACATATTTTGACTTATTCCCCTTTGGTTTCATGGTCTGCCAATATACGACCGATTTCAAACGTCATATAAAAATTTGGGAAGGTTCACTTGAAGACTACCTACTCAGATGGATAGAATTGTTTTTGAAAACATGCTACTGGATTACACTCAGGTATTTATGATGACTTATAATTCTAAATGTTTGCTGAGAGTCGCACTGTATCAGACACCTAAGACACAGAGGTGAAAAGGCTTCTCTTGCTGCTGTGAGGAACCCATGTTACCACAGGGAGAATCAACAAAGCAAACATAGAGCCACACAGTATTGCAGAACCAGGGGCAGAGTCTGAGAAAGTCTCTATATTCCCAAGCATAGAAACGGCACAGGGACCACCATTGGTGCTATTTGTGAAAATTCCCTCATTTTAATCATGTTTCTTATCTTCAGGGACAGTTTGATTTCCTAAATGAGGTCTTAAAATAGGATGTCTTGGTGATTATCATTGCCGTGCATTGCAGTTTTACCAACAAGGATGTCCAAACCCAATGTCTGTCCTATCAGAAATCTGCCACAGTTCTGACGTGGGGGCATCTTCCGGGAACAAGTCTGGGATTTAAAGGATGCAGTGGGAGCTGGTAAGGCTACCTTACCCCATTTTCCTAATTAGCTAAACTCCCCAACTGCTGCTTTGCTAGCACCCGATAGGGGCGACTGCTTCCAACGTTTTTCTTCTTCAGAAAATTGCATGCTGTCTTACAGGATAGAAAACAGAAAGATTCTTAAATTATTCATTAGAACAGACTTGCTTCCCAAACGGCAAGCTCGGGTTTAAAGGCTGCCATTGACTATGTAGTAGGACTATTCCTCCCTGAAGTCGAAGTGTTGGTCCTACAACCAAAGGAAAGGCAATAATGGGTTTCTCTGTTCTAGATGGGCTCAAATTATGTGCTCTTTCCTTATATGAGAAGATGAAAAGGAAAGCCAAGATGGCATCAAGGTCTGCGGTGTCTGGAAGGAGAGTCTGCACACTTGGCGGTCTTCCGTAAAAAGAAAGAGACTGCTCCCTGTGCTGTCATGGAGCTGAGATATTTACAAGGCTCCTGCTCTCAACAAGCTCATGGCAATTTCCATCATCGTGCAGCACGCTCAGCTATGGAGGGCTGCCTTACATTAGTAATGCACTCAGATCCCCTTGAAATTCTAACCTTCCCAGACAGAAACAGGTTTGGAGCAGATAAGAGGAGGCAATGACAAGACCAGAATCAAGTTTTTTTTTTTTTTCTTTTCCTTTTCCAAGCTCCTTCAAACCCCAATTAGCTCTCCAAATTCCCAAGAGTCCTCTAAACCAGGGCCATGTGGGTAACAGAATTTGAGCAAATGTACACATTTGTCTATCTGCAAGGCTGTTGTTGACTATCTACGAGCATGTATAATGGCATGGCCTCCCCAGTGTCCACACCCGATAAAACCTGTGATTGCTCTGCTTTTCCACTAGAGACCTCTGTCTGCTCACAGGAAGGCTGGGGAGCCTTTCCCACTCCTGGGAGGTTCTCTAGCAGCAGAGGATAAAAGTTTGCCAGCTTCGCTCTGCGGGGAGGAGTTTACCATCAAAGGGAAATAACTATAATGTAATCTTTCCCTCCACCCCCCCCTTCCACTTAAAGGCATTGAAACTTACTCAAGCAGGTGTGTCATGAAGACAAAAGAATTTCTGAGTCTCAAAGCAATGTTACACCAACGTGAGATGTCCTTCTAGAGATGTGTTGCTTTATTGGTTGATGAATAAAGCTGCTTTGACCTATGGCAGGGAAGAATAAAGCCAGGAGGGAAATCCGAACAGAGATATAAAAAGAAAGTAGGCAGAGTCAGGAAGAAGCCATGTAGTTGATGAAGAAAAAGGAGAAGGACATGCTGGAACCTTAGGAACCTTTCCAATAGGCTACAGCCTGGGATGGATAGAAATGGGTTAAAAACGTAAGAGCTAGCTAGGAATACGCTAGATTTATTGGCGTAACAGTGTTGCAATTAATATAGTTTCTGTGTGATTATTGGGATTTGGATGGGTGGGAAATAAGCAATCAGTCTCCTTCTACATTACACAAAGAAGAAAAAAAGCAAAAAGGGCCTTTTTCTTTTCTTCTCTCTTTTCTTTTTCTTCCTTCCTTTCTTTTTTCTTCTTTCTTTCTTTTTTCTTTTTTTTTTGTTTTTTTGAGACAGAGTTTCTCTGCTGTAGCTTTGGAGTCTGTCCTGGAACTGATGGAGGTGGGTCTTGTAATAATAAAGAAACTGCCTCGGCCCTCATAGGACAGAAAATTAGGTAGGCGGAGTAGACAGAAGAGAATGCTGGGAAAAAGAAGCTGAGTCGAGGGGTCGCCATGATTCTCCCGCTCCAGACAGACGCAGGTTAAGATCCTCCCTGGTAAGCCAGCTCATGGGCTACACAGAACATTAGAAATGGGCTAGTCCAGGTGCGAGAATTAGCCTGTAAGGGCTAGAGTTCATGGGCCAAGCAGTTCTTAAATGAACACAGTTTGTGTGTTGTTATTTCGGGCATGAGCTAGCCAAGCGGCCGGGGTGTTGGGGACGCAGCCCCGCCGCCACTATTCCAACATGAAACTAGCTCTTGTACACCAGTCTGACCTCGAACTCCCAGAGGTCTGTCTGTCTCTGCCTCCTGAGGACTGGGATTAAAGGCGTGTGCCACCACTGCCCCACATGAAAGGACCTTTTTCTTAGGGGTGTTCCTGTCCTGCTGAGATCCACAGAAAGTCCCCCTGATTAGGTGGGAAGGAGGGAGAGTGAGTTATTTGCGCACATTCCAGGAGCTCCTCAGTGTTACTATATGCCAAACAAGTGCTCTCTGGCCCCCACCATGTCCCAGGTGACCCTGCAAACCCTTGGGTAGCCTTCCTCTTAGCACCCACAGCCAATGTGAGGCATGGAGTTGTGCGCCATCAACAGTAACAGGTGGAACACATCTGGGAAGAGAAACTAAGAGATGCTGTTTCACCATTTTCCTGAAAAGTCAAAATGTATTCATCTCCATTTGCCTTTGAATAGCCCGTGAGAGATACAGGGGCCCGAACGTGGAAACAATCTTCTCTCACTTAACCTGCGCCCCTGTGAAAAATTACCACAGCTTGTGTTTCAGAGTGTGGGTGTAACTAATTGTGCCCGCTTTTCATTGTCTCTCCTACAGCAGCTTTGGAAAGAGAGTCAGGACAGGAGGAGGCCAATGAGTCTGCGGAGCCTGTTTGGGAATTTATCACCAGTCAGGACATCATAGAAATTTCTCAAGACTCTCTCATCTCTAATTTTGCTCTGAAACAATTCTGGACTCTGGACTTTGTGTACATGTTTCTTAGGGGAAAATGACACCGTGTGTGGAGGTAGGTTGTCATCCTTCCCACTCGTTTATCCAGTCATGACAGTGAATCAATGTGCCAGTCACTGTAATTGGCAAAGAAAACACAAATGGCCAGGCACAAAGGCTTGATTCAGAGTTCCTGACACACGGTCCCTAAGAACAAATGACTGCTAGGATGTCTGTAGCAGATGTATGTGTGCGTGCATGCGTGCGTGCGTGTGTGTTTAAATTGGTAAGGAAAATAGATTTGAAACACCCCTTAAAGGGTTTGATGTAAGCAAATAACTAAAAACTAGGCAATTAGAAGACTTCACCAGACTGGTGCTGGGGAAACAGCCCAGTGAGTGCCCAAGAGCCTGTAGCTTTCTCACAGAGGATTTGAGTTCAGTTCCTTGTAACCACGTGGGCATTTTATTACCCCCTGTGGATCCAGCTCTAGAAGGATCCAGTGTCTATGGCCTCTGTGAGTACACATGCTTCCACATTTCCACACAGATGTGTGCACAATTAAAAATAATAAAAACAAATCTTAAAAAGAGAGTGTCTTAGAATTGCCAAATCATAGAAACATTTACAGTACAATATGAGCTCAGGGATGGAGTTCTTACGGCTGTTCCTGATACAGAGTTTGGAAAAGGCTCCCGACCATGGCATTTGTGTCACTTGAGGAGGATAAGTAGGAATTCCCCAGGAGGTTGCAGAGAGGCTAAATGGAAGTCACTGTGCCCTGACAGGCAGGCCACCTCCAGAACCTGGGGCCAGCCTACAAGCTGAAGTATGATGGGTATTTTATCTACTGCTACTTGACTCAAAGATCATGCTTGGTCATCAATCAAGTATTACAGGCAGAGCAATACTACAAGCTACCCTCACTGACCACACGTGGCTGAGAGCAAGTAGGTAGAACATGCCCAACACTTGGCGTGGAATGAACAAGAAGATACTAATATGTGTTGCTGGACCAAGTTGCAGGAGATCCTGGCCCTCAGCTCAGGTACTCTTTTTCTTTTTAACCAGTCTTGGAGAGGGCTGCTCACTTAAATACCCAAAGCTCTATCCAGTGTGGGGGAGAGCTGGCCTTGATTCTGCAGCTGAACAGCTGTATGCCTGCTTTATTAGTTCCCTCTGGCCTTCTTAACATCTTCTGTGGGTAAAAATCATTTACTGAGGATCTCGTGAGAAAAGGGACTGTGCTAGGTAAAATAAATTATTCCCCTTGTGTCATTTAATTCCCTCGATATTCTGCCATGTCATTTTACAAAATGAAAATATCCTCATAAAATTGAAATAATGGCAAAGAGGTTAGACATCTAAAAATTTGAATATAAAACAAAACCAAAACCAGCCCCCCAAACGGTAGTTTTTTTTAATATTCTGGTTCATGGAATTTTCTTCATAAAAAGTAGTAAATGGCTAGGTTATCTCCATGTTGAGAATTCAACTATATTTTTTGAGTATCCCTATCTTAATGCTGTTGACTTATCAGAGAAATAGATGGCAAGTGTAAGTTGACCCTTAGTCCTGTAGCGCCCAGTTTATGCATAGGCATGTATTGATTACCTAGGAAACTACAAAGCTGAGTTCTTGTGCAAATACACTAGATTTTGATATTAAAGACAATTTGATACGAAATTTCTAGGGTGTATGTTATTATGAAACCACCTTTTCTTTGATACGGACCTCATCCTTGAGATTTGATTATTTCTTTAAAGACAAGAGAGTCTAAAATAAATCGATAGGGTTGACTCCCAACCAATTTCATTTGGCAGATTAAGTAGAGAATTTGTTCTAAGAAATTAGGATAAATCTATAAAGAAAGTGATTTGGTTGTAATACAGCAAGTTATAGATAGGATATTGTTCTTCCTTATTTCAAGAGTGGATGTGTATTGGCTGATAGCAACCATCTTTATTTTATGGTGAGGTAATGACAGTATCATAAAAATACATAATGAACAGAATTTAAGGTAGATTTTTCTAATTTACGAAACTAAATTTCGGGACTAGCATTTCATATCCCGTCCCCCTTATCATTTGAGAGTTATCTCACTTGTTTGTGGGAATTGCATAAATACGGAGGAATTGCATTTCTTCTATGTTCAAAAATGGGTTAGAAAATAGCAAAAGATACTCCTGTCCACTGTTTTATCACTTTTATTTAAATTGGAACGATTTAGGCACTCGCTGTAGCACATTGCAGGAAAAACACTTCTCTAGTGAGAACAGCAGTGGCGGGATCTGTGACGTATTTTCACGTTGGGGCACAGATGCAGCAGAGTGATCTGTCACTGTCATCGAAGAAGATGGGCACTGAATGTTATTCAATACACTTTTAAAAGACAAACAACCGAGTGCCTAATAATATTGTCAGGTACATTGCTTTCTTTAAAACAGGTGCCCATCAGAGGCATTGGATTCCCCCGGAGCTGCCGTTACAGGCATTTGTGATCTCCCTGGTGTAAGTTTGGTACTAGGAATCTAATTAGGTCCTCTGCAAGAGCAGTGTGTACTTTTGACTGCTGAGCCTCCTCTTCATTTCCCATGATGCTTTCTTAGGACATGGAAATTAAAATGTTTTTCTTCTAGATATTTTCCAGCCTCTCCAAGTTATAGGAATAAGGCAAGTAGATGGACATAAATCTGTTGCCCCATAATCTTATTAAAACTAATTTCAATTGGATGTTAAGATTCATACTTGACACTCTGAACTCAAGGCATTTGGATTATTGTTTGAGTTATCTTTGCAGTTTAAAGGGTAAAGAATTTTGTTGGAAATTCTTAGAAGTCACCTCTGAGATGGAATTCACTATGCATGAAGCTTGCTGTGGCATGCTGTTGGGGTCAACCTCGAGGAAGGAAAAAGAAGAGATCTGGGCATACAAGGGGAAGAGGGCTTGTGCTGGTTGCCATGGATATCCTTGCTCACTGTGCAGCTGGAAGGTGAATGACAGTTTGGAGCTAGCCTGAGGTTAAAACAGGGTGATTGGGACATTAAACACCGCAGAGATCTGATGTTGGGTGTAGGTCACTGGGGAGTCACTGAGTTTGGAGAAGGTAATTTTCCTCTGCCAGGAGAATCCCAGAAATAGCTGTCAGAGGAAGCTGTCCTCAGCAGTGTTCCTTGTCACTACTGGAACAAGTCCATCTGCCCTGCAAGGGGAGCTGGCTGGACTCACTAACAACAACCTAGATTGCTGTGCAGAAATACAGCTATTTAATGTTTTCCATTCAGTAGATATGGCTCCACTCAATATTCATTTGGCTCTACATTTTGAAACTGTATTAGCTTTAGTCTTCCCGTAGTTTCTCAAGACTGCTTCCAAGAACAAAGACGCAATCTTTAGAATGCTGGCACTGTTCCATCACAAGGAGTTTATCAAGACTGCCATATGAATTCTTTGTCCTCTGTGAAAAATTGGAACATGGAAAATTTCAGCTCTTCAGTCATTGCTTTTATAGATTTGTTATAATAGAAAAAGTTGGGCTTTCTTTTGGAAGTTTAAAGTTCTTTCCTTCTTTTTGATTGAAATACCAGTACAAGAATTTTTGATCGTTGCATCACTTTTTAAAAAGGTACTTAGAGCATATTGGAATACATTAACTTCACAGATAAAAATATTATTACAGATAACATCTCTCAAATGTTTACCATGTACCAGACATGCAGTGGTTTAGATAGTGACCAATATTAAAATCCATTTTGGAAGATGAGACGGGGCCTTTGAAAAGAAAGGTAACCTTTACATTGAGAAGATTTGAGTGATTGAGATGGAATTTTGTTCTGGAACCCAAACTCGCGTATTTGCTGGGCTGTACTCACTGAGAAGCAGTAAACACGGGTTTACTTCCGATGGTTCCACTGAAACACTCTACTCTGCTTCCTGCTGTTAGATGATGGTGCATAACTATATAGGAGCGAAAATAAAGCGACTCACCACATTTTCAGGTTCATAACAACACACGAAAAAGGGATTTTTGTTTGTTTCTTTGCTGTTTTCTGTTGCCAAGCCTATAAACTCATTTGTTTATTCATGTGTTTTCTGTTATTCACTTAGTAAATGCCTTTCAGGTGTTCCGTATGTGTCAATGCTTGCCCTAGGTTCTTATGTTCATCAGGGAATGAAAGTATGTATCTGGTTGGCTTGTGTTCTAGTGAAAGGGGAGAGATGACAGGAAACAAACAAAAAAAAATTAAGTGATTTTTCTTTCCGAGCTTCACTTATCTCAAGTAGCAGTGATTTCTAGTTGTGTCCATTTTCCTGTGAGTGTTATGATTGCTATGTTTTTTTTTTATGGCTGAATAAAATTTCATTGGGTATATGTAACACATCTTTAAAATTTTGGGTGTTGATGAACACTTAGACCAGTTTCAGTTCCTGGCTCACTTGTGAAGAGCTGTGCAAGTATTTCTGTGGCATGGTCTCTCGGCATCCTGTCGGCATAAATTCAGAAGTTATGCAGCTGGGTCACACAGTGTTTCTTTTCTCCTTATTTTGAGGAGCCTCTATATAGTGGATACAAACTTGAGCATTCATAGTAGAAGCAATCTCAAAGTATAGAATCTTGAAGTAGTTTTAATCTATATTTCCTTGATAGGTGGATGACAACCATTTACCTCTTGCTGGAGAAAAAAATAAGTGTACGTTTAAGCTTGTGTGTTAGGTTATGAATGTTTGCACATTCTTATTCTCTTGTAGGTCATACTTTGAACTTATATTTGCAAGGTGATGGTATTTAGAGGGTAATTGGGTAGCTACTGGGAGGTTAACTAAGTTCAAATTCGGTTATGGAAAGAGGATATGTAACCTTCAAGATGAAATCAGTGTCCTTAGAAAAAGAAGGGAGAAACAGCTTGGTTTCTTCCATCTGACTCTCTCCCATATTGGAACAGCCAGGCACAGCAGTAGGTAGGGAGCAGGATGTCCATCACCAGAGAAAGAACCGGACGCACCTTGATGTTGGACTTGCTGGGCCTTCTCTTGATTGATGGGGACTGCATGTAAGCCACCCACTCATACTCCATGATTCTGATGCAGGAGTCAGGGCAAGGTGACACAGGACTCCACAGTTTGGTCTGTGTCACTGTGCCATGTAACTATTGCCTAGACAAACAAGAACAATTTCCAGTAACTGAGACATAGTTTATTAGCTATTGTTCTAATGATTTATTGCATTATAAAGGAATTATCACATAATTACTATATTGCCTGATAGAGTTTAATAACTGTAATAAATGTCCTGAAAACATAAACATACAAATAACATTATATGGAATGAGCAGGTTATATTTATTTTATTTATATAATATATACACATACATTAATTGCTATTATACATATACACATATAAAAATACATATACATACATACATATATGTGTAAGAAAAATTAAAGAAAAAGAAGCTGTGAATTTGAAAGAGTACAATGGGAGGTTTTGGAGGTAGGAAAGAAGAGAGAAATAATATAATTATATTATATTCTCAAAAATTATTTTAAAAAAATCTTCCTGTTTTATTAGGACAATACACTTTTAAAGTGTGCTCATTGATGTGGGATTCCCCTTTGTATGCTTGAATGCCATTAATGAATGAAGAAACTGCTTTGGACCTATAGCAGGGCAGAGCTTAGGTAGGTGGGGAAGACAGAGATGAATGCTGGGAGAAAGAAGGGAGGAGTCAGAGAGATGCCATGGTCAGACTCGCCAAAACTTTGCCGGTAAGCCACTGCCACATGGCAATACACAGATTAATGGAGATGGCTTAAATTAATATGTAACAGTTAGCCAATAAGAAGCTAGAGCTAATGGGCCAAGTAGTGATTTAAATAATACACTATGTGATTATTTCGGGTATAAGCTAGCCAGGTGGCAGGGAAGAACAAGCCACCCTCCCTCCAAAATGTCCTTTTACATTTGCAGTGTATTTTAATTATCTTTTACTAAATCGCTGTCAGCGTGGTTTAGATAGCTACATATTTTATTTGGGCCCTGAAACTGACATGAGGCCTGGCAGAATCCTCAGAGGTAACCCCTAAGAAAAGGGACTGAAGCAGTAGATAATCCAGTTCTCCTACAGGCCCAGGACTGCACTTCATTATGCCTCCTGGAGTTCTCCCATTAGAGAAGGAAGCTGCACCTGCTCAGGTGTTTGGCAGGAAGCCCAATGAAACTACTTCTGTTTTCGTGAGACCAACCACTGTATGAGGAATGCTTGAATACAGAGGAAGTAGATAGGGGATTTTCCAGGATCCAGGTAACTATAGGAACCTGTAGGGATAATAAGGGGGAGGAGCTTGCAGTTGGATATGTAAGTTGTACATCTAAATTTATAGGCTCCTGTCCAGTTTCTACAATTAAGAATGATTTTTCTCAAGACTGGGACAAAGTACTCACACTTCTTTGGCCTAAGCATTGCCTATCAATCTCCTATTTCTTTGCTTTGCCTCATGCTATAAGAGTAAAACAAAATAGTAAAAAAAAAATAATTTCAGCCTTTAATATTTTATTTGTTTTTTTTTTTTTCCTAGAACACCACGATTTCTTATGCTGATTTTACATGCCTAAATGGGAAAGTAGCTTTAAGAACAAGTTCTGAGGTTTAGGGAGCTCTAGGGTAGAACTGGGATGTGAAGTTACATTGCTTTATTCTAAAACAAGACAGACTCTGACAAATTGCAGAGCCTTGATATACCTTGGCTACATCTCAATCCCTGTGGTTATACTATTTCTCTATATACCAAGCAGCATCTTGTCATTGAAATAGCTTTATGATATGTTTTAGGATAGAAACAAGCAGCAGATATTTTTATGTAAAAATGTGGTCTTGTCTCCGTTGTTGCTGCTCTAGAATACCATACCCTGTTCCTCTTCGCATTAGATCAGTTTACATTGGTCTTAGTTGCCTGATAGAATTTACGAGCAATGCCATTGAAAATGTCTGTTCCATTACAAGTATACAGATGAGCGATTTTATAACTTCGTTTATAGTCCATGTTTTAGGCTAGGCTCTATATATACTATTTACGGGATAATTTGGTGGGGCACGCCAAAGAACCAACTCTATGCCAAATACCCTTTCATGCAAGAACTCTTTAAGACATGCGGCTATAAATTGCTCTGTTTCAACTTTTAATATCCAGTTTCATTTCCATATAACTCGACACTACTTCAAACTCAAATCATGATCTATACATTGAAATAAAACCACTGGTATTTATGAAAATTGCAATGCTGGATCAGCCCATTGAAAAACCCCCTTAGCCCCCAAAGATAGAGTTTCAGTTTAAATAGGTTAGCTCCACTTGATGTATGAGTCCCAAATCCTACTCTTTGGCAACATGCCCTGGGATGGGAACTTAATACAGAGCCTCACCCGTAAGCCAGACAAATGAGCCTTCTGTTTGGAATATAACATACAGCTAAAGCAATGCTTCTTAAACATTTTCATCTTTTGGGCTTTGGTCCAGGGTTTGTGGTTGCTACTAAAAATACTGCCATTAAGCCTTCTTGAGAAGTATACACAAGAGTGCACCCCCATCCTTCCGTGGAAAAACATTTCATACAGCATTTAAAGAGGCTGCAGAGCTGGTAGTCACATGAACGGGAGAAAGTATGGCACCGTTACCTTTGTACTTTTGATGAGTCTTGGAATCAAGCTTTAGATTTTTTTAACTTTCACATCTATCTTTTAATGAACTTAGGGAAGATGCAAAGTGCAGAATATAGTAGAAAGGGTGAGGCACTCCTTATAGCAGTATTTTATGATTTTCTTTAGACGACGGCATTAACTACTTGTGTTAGAAAGCCTTGGCCAGGTTTAACAATTAAGCCTTTGTGAGCCCTACAGTGTAGGTACAGACAGATGGAGATCGCCCAATGCTGGGGTGACAGACTTTTCAAGTCTTGGAGCATGTATGCGGTGTCTGGATGGCACACTACTTTCCAGAACTACTGTCTGTTATTTCTAGATGCCAAGGTACCTGAGCTATGAGAAATGGTTGTACTACACTTTTGGCCCCTGGGTATATCTGTCTCTGTGTATATCCTCCAACTTCAAGACCATTGCTATCAGAGAACGCAAAGGAAGCAGACAGCACATGCCCAGCAGAAATGGCTCAAATCTCAGGTCTGTCATTTGTAATCTTTGTGACTTTGGAAAGTGACTACACTTTTCTGAGTTTCCAACTCTTCAGGGATGAAAGTGGAGTAAGTGGAGCAGCCCTTGAGAGGACAGAAATCGCTGATATCTTCTTGTGTAACGGGAAGGGGAAGGCACAATGCTCTGGGAAGGTCTGCATCTCGAAGAAGGGCCTGTGTTTATAATGGCTGTGAAATGTTTTAGGTAAGGCAGTGTCCCAGTGTTTAGGGCTCTGTATGTCAGTCTTGAGACAACAGGATGCCGTGTTCAAAACCAGCTGGGAGAGCACAGAGAGGCCAAGAGGGAAATAAGCAAGTGGGCAGAGTAACGTCAATTCTCTTCTTTCTTTTCTTTTCCCCACTATGAGGTGAATGAATTTACTTGTCATACCCTCCTCCCTGATTCAATTCATAATTCAAGTTGTAGAGAAAAGGGGTGACTTTAGTTCCCAGTTTCAGCAATTGAAGTCCATTACAATGTGGTCAATTGTTCATGAACTGAAATAACTAAGGCTGGGAGCTAAGTCACCTCCTTCTCTCTAACTTGATTTATGTCCTGTACTCATTATCATAGCAGAAGGCTGTTAAGTGTGATGATTATTTTCCTATTATATTGACACACTCTTCTCAAATCTTTATTTCCATTTCCTCTTCCGGAAGCTCATTCCTTCCAGGATTGCCCTTTTTATTCTTTACTAAGGTTTTCACATTTTCAGGGGAGCTCTTGAAGTACAGGAGCATGCTTTCCCCTCTGGTCTTGGTATTGGAAGTCATGGTCAGTTCTATCATGATGTTTAGGCCTGAAGGATTGCCTAGAAGCATCACCTGAGCAAGGCTGGTCCCAAGGATTTCCAAAGTATGGGCCAGGATCCAGCCAAGCCACTGGAACGCCAGGCTCTACTAATGATAAAAGGCCAACCAACACACATTACTGCTGAGTCTGCATGCCAGGGCCAGGCAGCTTTGCTGTGTCCTCCCCACACCCATGGCACAGCACGTCCCTGGATAATCACAGGTGGCATCTTGATTGAAGAAATCTCACTGGCATTATGGCACACCCATGAACTCCTTGACCTTTGTCAAATTTGTAAAACCGTGTACTTGTCTATGAAGTTCGAATCAGTTGTTTAGTATAGACTCCTAAATGAAAATATGTATAGATACAGAGTGTTTTTTCACAGTTACATAATAAATTCGATGGATTACACTAAACAGCAGTGTAATCTTTAGGAGTAGATATGCGGGGAGCTTTTCCTCTTTGACTCTGAGTAGCCAGCTAATGGATGTTTGGAAATTCTAGGCCCATTTGTTCTCCCCCGCTACCCAAAAAGTCCAAATATTTGATGTCACTCATGACCAATTTAATAAGAGGTCTGAGACTCTTTGGTGGCCTTTGCCTGGACTTTTAGCTATAAAATGCATATCAGCTATTATTATAATGGTGTTGAGTTCTATCTGCATGCATAAAACCAATTTCAGATGGGAATTAGGTAGCAGAGATGGTGTAGAGGTCACAAAAGTCATTTAATATTCTATTACTCAGGGATTTTACTGGTCCTTTAACGAAGAAAGAAAGGGAGTGTGTGGGAACGGATGGCTCTTTCCTTTGTAGCAGAGATAAAGCCCATCACAAACAACCCAGACAAACCATGCTCAAGTCCAGTGTGGAATGAAGAGTAGAGTTTGGGTTGCAGGATGTTATGGAGTAGTCTGAGACATTTACTTAGCTACCGTGGAGTCGCTTCTAAATGATGGGAGGTAAAGGGACAAATGGATCAGCATATTGACAAAAGACATATTTTCTCCCCTTTCTTTTTCTAAGATTTTTTACTTTTATTTTATGTGTATGTGTGTTTTACCTGTGTATTGTGTCCATGGAGGCCCGAAAAAGGCACTGGATCCCCTGGAATTGGAGTTACAATAGGCTGTGGGCTACTGTGTGGGTGCAGGGGATGGAGCCCAAGTCCTCTGGAAGAGCAGCCAGTGCTCTGCACTGTCGAGTCGTCTTTCCAGGCCCCATAATGGTTTCGTTGAGTTGCCAGAATATCTCTGTGACAAATGATGGCAGGAATTAGAATTTGGGGATCGAGGTATAGATACTTGGGCCTTATGCAGAAGCAGAAGATTTGATTGGATGAAAAGTGAGAGTCAAAATGAGAGGAAAACTGTTTTAGAAGGACACCATCAGCTTCTTGAAATTTTACTTCCAATGGAGATCTTGCGATCTCTTTCTACATTCTTCCCAAGCATCAAAATTCCTACCATCTCTTCATGTCTATTTCAGCTGTAATTCTGTGCATTTATTAACGTAGGGCTTCAGTCCTTTCTCGTAGCTGCATAGTGGGTGAAAAGAGTGGCAAAACCACTCACATATTCCCATTGTAAAGGGTACTTCCCATATCCCTTAAGTGGAGCACAGCTATTTGTATGATGCCCATCAATTGGAATGTTTTTACTGCTTTTCTTTGTACGAGAGTTTGCAAAGGTGATAGCTAACCAAAAAAGCCTAGATTTTATTTTGAGTTCAGGCTTTGCTACAAACTAGTTATGGCCAAGCTATAATATATTAGCTTTACATAAAATGTGTATTCATATACATAAACATACCAGTCGACCAGGGAGGGCAGTAGTGTAGATCTTATTATATCAGAGTTAAAGGAATTGAGAAGATACAAGCCAGGTACTTAAGTGTCTGGCACATAGTTAGACTCTACAGTGTCAGCTGTGCTGACTGTGAGTGTCTTTGCGCTTTTGTGCCATACTCATACTTTTGGACATGACATTTACAAGTTCACTGGCACTAGACAGTCTTTTGTCTAATATTTAAACTGTAGCTAGTCTGATTGCAGGCCAAATAGTGTATCAATAAATCAAATTCCAAGTACTTTAAATAATGCTGTCATTTTGTTAGGAGTCAGTGTAAATCTCTTGCTATGAAGAGATTTACAAAGCTCAAACTACGTGTCTGTTTGGCTTTTCTTACTGGGCACATCTCCAGCCTTACCATATTTTATTGTGAATAATTGTCCCATTCTCTTGCATGGCGCTGTTGTCAGAGTGCCTACTTGAAGTCTTCTACTGGATAACATTTCTATTGTCCTTTGTCCTATTTTAGGGTTGCTCTGAGCCACGCCCAAGCCTCTGGCCAGTTGGTGGTAACAAATTATAAGTAACCTTATTACCATAATTAAAAGGCTGGATCCGAGTGGCTTGGGAGGGACATCTAGTCTATGAAGTCACCTTTGGCTCTCAGTCAAATGTGGGTCATTGGTGTCATTGACCCTACTTACTCAACCAAATACTCTCTGTTGACTTAGGTGGTGGCTTTCAGGGTATATATTTCCAACACTTGGATTCTGTGAATTGTCTTTATCCTAAGAGCTAGAAAGATTAATACTCTTCTTAGTGGATTTGCTGTGCACACCCATTCTGATTTTACACAGATTCTTCAAGCTTTGCAAGAATCTATTCTGAATGTCTTCCAGCTCAGATCTCACCTTGTCAACATGGAAAATAAAGAGCTCAGATATTAGAGAAGCAATAAAAGAGGATCATAATTACATCTTTTATGCACTCTCTGGCATATTTTAGCAATTATGAGTAATCAGATGGCCAGTATCTGAATTCCTTCCTGGCATGTCTCCCACTTGTCTTGGTTGCAATTAAACTGCCATTGCTGAGGAAAGAACAACCAGGGCCAGAACATTCTAGAGACTGAGGGTGTCCGTCAGTTTCTTTACCCGTTCCTCTGGAAACAATGAAGAACTCAGTCTTTCTTTATGCTCCTCTATTTAACTGCATCTGTCTTCTTCATAGAAAAAGAGACAGGCACACTTAATAAAAATACTTTCACGTTGTCTTACAAAATTAATTTTAACATTTCACTGGTTTTATCATTGTATATTAATTCTTTTATTTTTATATCAACACAAAATTTTAAAAGTGAACAAAGTCCTACAACAAGCAGGAGATCACCCTATGGAATGAATAGAATACTCATTTCATATTCTTCAAGAAAAATAATGTAAGATGGACATGAGAGAATGATGTTCGTGAGGGTCTAGCTGGATTTCTAGCACAATAAATGTTTATGGTAACAACATTGTCTAAAATCTTCTTGGGAATTACCACTATCATATTTGTTTAGGAAGCTTGGCTGCATTCAACTAAGCACTTAAGATTTAACCTGTTGGCATAGAACAATACTTAAATAGTAATTGTATGCATGCATGATGTGTATATATGTATAAAATTTATAAAAAGTTATTCACAATCTATCATGCTTTTGTCAAAATGGTTGAATGGGTATATACTGTCATAGACAATAATCTTCCTTAATTAACAATCTGTATAAATGCTGTATTTTATGGATATTAAAGTGCTGTTCATAAAACATCTGTGGCAATAATTTTACCAGTTGAGTTCTCCACTAAAATCATCCACAGTAATTAGAGCTTGAGACAATGGCTTTATTTTAAGTATATTAAATGCAGGATCAAAAGGATTTTGAGAGAATGTATAATCTATAGTTATTCACCAAAACAGAACTTTCTGTGTCACTTTCTCCTATTCAAGCCTGAGTGTGAATGAAAATAATGGAAAAGATATAAATCAAGGGCTTTCATCAAAATAATTTAGAAATATTTTAAGGAAATAAAATAAATTTCAAAATAATTTAAGGAAAGTATGATATCATTGGTTAAAATGTTTTCATATATCAAATTTTAACTTGATGACTATTTAACAATTGTGTTCATTATAACATGCCATTGTTATAAACTTATATGTAGACCATATAGCAGTAAATAAGAAATGCAAGATAAGATGTTTCAACAAAATGCATTTCCAACTCATCCATATTTTAATGTATATAGGCTTATTTGATGACATGTTAACAAATGGTAATACATTTCTCTCAAGAGAACTTGACCCAATGCCAATCTCTGTTGAGAAAAAAATCAAAGCTGCCAACCCAAATTATTTCTGCACTGCCATACTTGCCTTTGGCTATCGAGGTCTGACCTTCTAACATGTCATGTCTCTGTTGTTCTTTGCTGCGTCTCACCGTGGATAGACTTCATTTAAGCGAATCATAAGTCACACTGCCCACTCTACGTGAGTACAGAGAAACGTGAGAGCAATTTAGGTCTTCCCCCCCTTGTTTCTCCTGCATGCTGTTGGTCTGGCAAAGAATACAGAAACGGAGAGCAGGGATGGAAGGCATTCTG
Source organism: Alexandromys fortis (assembly GCF_014885135.2). NCBI lineage: Eukaryota > Metazoa > Chordata > Mammalia > Rodentia > Cricetidae > Alexandromys > Alexandromys fortis. The sequence continues at coordinate 1,384,305 of NW_026067959.1, read as the reverse complement.
GCACATCCTCTGAACAACTCATTTGAGTTTGTGAAAAACAACAGGTCAAGAAAACCTTGGCGCTCCAAAGCACCTGACCCAGAGCCTGCTTGAGTGGTGTGATGTGTGCTTGTGGCGCCCTTCCAAACACGCTCAGCTTAAGTCACAAAGAAAAAATTATTAATAGCTTTGACATTTTAGACTATTATATGAAGACAAGGTTCTGCTCTCTTAAAGGCCGCCCCATTGTGATCTCTATTTTTGAAGTGAGTCACGTACTCATTTCCTCCCCAGAAAGTCTAACTCGGAATGTGTTCAGTCAGTAGGATTACTTTTCCTTTAAAACATGCCCAAGCATCTTAGATTTGGGCGGCATAGTTAAACCAATTAATGATTGAATTCACTGTTAAACACGTGTAAGATGTTGAAGCAAATTGTCACCAGCCCACAGAGATCTCGTCATGCAAATGGGAATTCTGTTATCAAATTGAATAAAAACCAATGCAATAGAATTTAGTATCTATTATAGTGTCAAGAGACACTGACTGGCACAATCATACAAGTAGAAGATTAATATGAATGAAAGCAAGTCTGTGTAGATCTTTTTTGGCACCTGACTGATGAAAATCTGCTTTAATATGTGAATAATTGATGTAATGAGACATAGGAGTATTTATTGGTAATGAGAATTTGTTTGCTGTGATACAAGAGATCTAGTGTACAGTGGTTTAGAAGCTCCTTGGGATTATAATATTCTTTCATGAACGGAACCTCGTTTCATATCATACTGCTGATTATTTTCTAGTATCTTCACGTTACAGGAATACTGAGTAGCTAGGTGTGGTGGCACACCACAGTAACCTCAGAACAACAGAACAGGAGGCAAGGTAATTGCAAAGTTAGGGCTATCTTGGGCTATACCGTGAGACCCTGTCTAAAAACGAAACAAAAAATTAAAAGTCTAAATCGACAATGATAATGAAATGCTTATTGACCATTCTCCACTGAGGAATTCTAACCAGCTTTTCATTTATCTATTGTGATTGTTAACAGCTGAAAGCTTGACATGGGATTGAATCAGTTCTGAAGCAATTCTGGGGCATAGGAATCCCGATGTGATCTGTGCCAATGAAGGCTGGGTGACTGACAGACGTGAAATCAGAGAGAGATTAAAGATTCTATTTACCTTGCCTCTGCTCTGCTCTGTTATCCACTTCTATGTATCTACAATCAGAATCCATCTTCCACAGGTCAACTATAGTAGATCACTTTGTGGAGACACACTGTGATGCCACGTCTTGCAACTGAAAGAGTCATAATTGAAACAAATGGTTGTTTCTCTTTTCCAGCTTCACCTATCCCATGCATAGGCTATGCTAAAGAGAGCCAATGAGTCAATAACTCATGGTTTTTCTCTCATTGAGAACCCGTGATGATTCTGGCCTCTTAGGTAACCGAGAAGCTCTTGCTTGTGCTTCGACACTTCTAGGTTCTGAACTGGGAACACTGTCTTCCAACAAGGGTTATGCTGGGTTGAACACTCTTGATTTATCTTCTAGGATACACACGCAAAACTTTCTCTAGCTGGGTGTGAGGTTTCTCTAGCTGGCTGGGAGGTGGCCAAGTTAATCTAGCGGATAGCATAGGCAGGTGTGTAGTCTTAGCTACTGAGGAGGCTGAAGCATCGGGACTGCAAGTTTGCCGTCAACGTGGCTAACTTAAAAAGACCCGACTCAAAGTCAAGTTTAACAACCACAGCTCAGTAATAGAGCACTTGGCTAGCAGGACCATGCCCTGGGGATTAATCCCCAGCACCACCAAAGTATGTAAGATTTAAAATGAAAGGAAAAGGGGGAAAAAAAGTCTTTCAACTTCTTTTCTTTCATTCTTGAATTTTGACGCTTAACTTAATGAAATCTGCAAAGTCATTCAAAATAAGGAAGTCATCACAAGTCCTGTAGAGTAAGAGCTGAACATCAGTATTTCAGAGCTATTATTGAATCCCCCTGTGGAAGTTTTGGTGTGATCTTATAACTGAGCATTTTCTTCAGGTCCTTGTTTATTTCTATGGAGACCCCATGTTCCCCGACGTTCACATGGTCCATGCCGTATCATCATGTGCTCTTTCCTCTGTTAGAGCTACCAAATTTGCATTTTTTTTTACAGATAACTCAATAACCAATTTCTCTATTTCTTGGTCTCTTTCTAGCCCACACTACCAGCTTTTCTTCCTTCCATGGAGCTATTCCACCCCAATGCCACTCTTATGTTTTGTGATCACTCCAGCTCCTTTACTCAGGACCTCCTACTTGGGCATCTTACGGTTACCTCCTTCCCACAAGCACCTCAACATCAGTGAACCTCTTAATACTTTATTTTTACCCTACTGTAAATTCTTCACTCCAGTTTACCTTGCTTATAAAAAGTGCTCAGTGGTATTTGCCTTTGGTATTAGTAACATAAACATTAGCACCCAGATCTGTTTCATCAACTTTCCCACTTCCTTGCCAGTATCTTTTATGGTCCTGACTCAGGACCCTTCCATCCTTTTATCTGCTCCACCCCAAATCTCAATACATTATAGCAAGACAGACCCGGTCTATACCATCAGTGATCTGGAGACAGACATTAGAGACAGGAAGGCATCAGATAATAATGAGAAATATCGTGAGTGTTCTGAAAGTAAGGGAGACACAAAGGAATGTGTCCCTGGGAAAGTGATGTTTAAACTGAAACCCGACCAGTGCTAACAACAGGCTAAATGAAGCGTGGCAAGAAGGCACTCCTGGCAGCTGGAGAAATATATACAAAGCCAGGTATTTCTGGATCAATTTCGGCATGTCTTTCTCCGTGGAATCTTCCCAGGTCTAAGTCAGGAGTCCCCTTCTGGAAGTGGTCTCTGAATTTTCCATTCTCAGTAGCTCACACACAGTATGTTGTATTTCCCTGCATTTTATTCCCTTTTAACCCACCAGGTTCTGTAAGACGGTTTGATATTTTACATGCTCCTCATTATATCCCAGAATGTCCACAATATCTGACAAATAATTGAGGCTTAGTAAAGTTTATCAATTAAATCAATTAAGAATAAACTCCCTGAGGGTTGACACAAGAGAAACAAGTGAAGACCAATTGGTTGTGTTGCCCTAACAGTCATGGTAATGGGATCTAGTCATATTGACTGTTCAAAGCAATGGGTGTTCCTTTTCTTTTAAATTAATTCAATTAATTTATATTATATCATAACTGAAGCCTTCCCTCCTTCCTCTCCTTTCGTCTGCACTCCCAAGCCCACCCCCTCCATATTCGCTTGAAAGGGACAGATTTCCCCTGGGCATTAGAAAAGCAAGGCTCATCAAGCTGCAGTAAGACCAAGCTCCTCCTGTATTTAGTCTGGGCAAGGCAATACAGCATGAACAATAGGTTCCCAAGAGCCAACCAAAGCACCAGGGACAGCCCCTGCTCCCATTGCCAGGAGTCCCACAAATAGACCAAGCTACACAATTGTCTCATATATGCAGAGGGCTTAGGTCAATCTCATGCAGGCTCCCTTACTGGTTCAGACTAGGTTTCCATGAGTCAGGCAAACCTTTTCTGTGGCTTTTCCTATGATGTCCCTGACTCCCTTGGATCCTAAAGTCCCTCTTCCCTCTCCTCAGCAGGACCTCCCGATATCTGCCCAAGCTTTGGCCTTGGGTCTCTGAATCTGCTTCCATCAGTCACTGGATAAAGACTCTTTGACAACAACCAATCCAATCACAGGGGATGGCCTGCTCAGGCTGTGTATCCACTGCTGTCAGGAGTCTTGCAACCTTCCTTGTAGACTCTTGGGAGTTTCCTTTGCATCAGGCGTCTACCAGGCCCCATAAAATCCCCTTTCCAATCATCTTTCTCAGCACTCTCTCTCCCTCTCTGCCCATCCCTCAGGTTCCCATGTCCACCTGCCCACCCCTAGTCTACCCAGAAGATCTCCTTTACATCCCCTTCCCAGGTAGATCCATGTGTTCCCCGTTGGGCCTTCCTTCTTACCTAGTCTCTCTGGATCTTTCGATTGTAACATGGTTATCCTTTATTGTTAAGATCCACTTATAAGTGAGCACATAAATATCACATTTGTCTTTCTGGGTCTGAGTTACCTCACTCAGTATGATTTTTTTTTCTAGTTCTATTCATTTGCCTTCAAATTTCCTGATGTCATTGTTTTGACAGCCAAGTAATACTAATTGGTATTTATTTATTTTTTGTAGTGTGTGGGTCTTTTAGGTATTATTGAAATGCCTTTGGTTCTTTTCAACTTATGTGGTAAAATGATTCTACTTTTAAAAAAAAAACTGAGGAAATTTCATGTAAAGTAAGCGATGTTCAGGGCATGTTCAGAAGCACAGGATGCTTGGTTCGCTGGAGTTGAGCACTGTAGTGCTGTTTCCATGGACACACAGCAACCAAAACTAACTTTACTTCTCCAAGGGATTCTAGATGCGCTGGGCCTTTGCTTGGTTTTTGGAGTCTGTGAGAATGGGAGCTGGTCTTCTGGGCAATGGTTCTTGACCGTGTGTGTGTAGCAGTCAGTTGTGGCAGAATGTGACAACCAGCACAAGGCACTTCCACGTATGATTTCTTCTTTCAAAAGTCACAAATAAGTTAGACAGATATAAGTAAAGCATGATCTGAGATTTTTTTCTTCCTTCATTATTAGTTTCATTCAATTAAAACATTGCAATGGCATCTGGCTCCCACCTCTGTCTGATTAGAGAAAAGCACAGCTTTCCTCGTCTCATGGGCGGCTTTAGATCAGTTAGAGCTTTCTCATGGTTTGGAGAGCGGAGGGAGGCGGTTGGCTGCAAGGAAACTGAATGAAAATCAACCATTTACATGTGGCCTCTGGGACTGATGAGACTGGATCAAGGGGTTTGTTTCTTACAGAAAGATTAATGCTATTCCAGTCTTGTGCGAGCAGGCTTCAGAATCCAGAGGTGGAGGGCTACTGGAAGGCCCTGGTTTCTTGTTTACATTATTGAAAACCTTTACTTTGAAGTTCCTATGTCAGGAATTTCCCATCCAAAGTTAACAACGTAAGTATTATCAAAGTGCATCTCATAGTTTTGCTCTAAGCCACCAAATTTCCAGTTTCCCTGAGGGGGGAAAGAGAGCAGACTGTTTCCTGTGCTGAACATGGAAATGCTAATCTCTGAGATCATAGACACTGAGGCAATACTGTCCTTGGGGGAAGATATTGGCTGTAGGCCTCTTGACAAGCAGACTTCAAAGGTTGAGTTATCACCACTCTGTTTCCAAGATGTTAGCATTTGTGACTTTGGTTTAATCCTCTTCATTTAGAATAATTGTATTTGGAGAAAACTGTGATAACAACAATGACATATTTCTATAAAAATTAGTGACTGTTGTAATTTCTTTCTTTTTTTTTTTTTTTTTTTTTTTTTTTTTGGTTTTTCGAGACAGGGTTTCTCTGTGGCTTTGGAGCCTGTCCTGGAGCTAGCTCGGTAGACCAGGCTGGTCTCGAACTCACAGAGATCCGCCTGCCTCTGCCTCCCGAGTGCTGGGATTAAAGGCGTGCGCCACCGTCGCCCGGCTGGCTGTTGTAATTTCGTCATAAAGTATGATCTCCCCTAGAGGTTCATGTGTGGAAGGCTTAGTACCTGCTGGTAGATCAGCCTTTAAGAGATGACTAGATTATAGTGGCTTTGACATCATCAATCGAATAGTATAACAATAGATTCATAACTTGATGGCGTCATCCAGAAATGATAGATACTTCCAGATATGATTTGTAGTTGAAGGAAGTCATGTCCTTGAGGCTATATTTTTATCATGGACTTCTCTTTTTCCCTCTCTCCCTTCACTGGTTGTCATCAGGTCAGTAACTTTGCTCAGGTACACAGTCACTACTATGACATTTGTCCATTCCACACGCCTATAACAATGGACCATGATGATCATGGACTGAAATCTCTTAACCCATGCTTTGCAAATTTCAAGTAATTCACCTCAAAATGAGAAGAATGAACAACATTTGCTGATTTCAAGCTGTTCTCATAGGGAAATGTCAAAGGCCAGTAAGAAAGATAGAAAACAAACAAAAAAATTTAGTTGATGCAATGCTTAATTTTAGTTGCTAACTTCATAGAAGCTAGACTCTCTTGGGAAGAGTATCTCTGTTAGGGATTGTCTATATCAGGTTGGCCTATAAACAAGTATGTGGGGTGTTGTCTTGATTTCAGCAAATGCTATGGAAAGACCCAGCCCACTGTGAATGACACTATTCCCTAGGCTGGGAGTCCTGACTGTACAAATGGAAAGGAAACTGAGTAGCAGGCATGCCTGCCTCCATTTTCTCCTGCTCTTGGTTGTGGATATGATGTGTCTCACTGTTTCACGGTCCTGATGCTATGACTTTGTCACGATTATGGGCTGTAGTCTGGAGTTGTGAGCTAAAATCAGCTCTGTTTCTGCGTTGCCTTTTGTCAGGGTATTTAGTCACGGAGACATGAAAGAACACAAATTTAACTCCACATTTGTCTTCTTTGTATGCTTTGCTTCCTTAGACGTTTCCTTTGGTATACCACTTTGCTTCAGTGAATGACACGACCCCCTAGAATCTTTCCTCCCTGGTATTCCCTTATTCTATTATTATTCAGGCCTAAAGTGTTAATAAGTGTGCATATTAAACCCTTTTGAAATTTTGAAAAAACAATATTTCCAGATAAATCTGAACAAAACATATTCTTTTTTTTATTGAGAAAAGGAAAAAAAAGTTTCCGCCTCCTCCCAGCTTCCTATTTCCCTCCCCCTCCTCCCACCCTTCTTCCCCTTCCCCCACTCCTCTTCCTCTCCCTCTCCAGTCCAAAGAGCAGTCAGGGTTCCCTGCCCTGTGGAAAGTCCAAGGTCCTCCCCTCTCCTTCCATGTCTAGGAAGGTGAACATCCAAACTGGCTAGGCTCCCACAAAGCCAGAACATGAAGTAGGATCAAAACCCCGTGCCATTGTCCTTGGCTTCTCATCAGCACTCATTGTCCACAATGTTCAGAGAGTCCGGTTTTATCCCATGCTTTTTCAGTCACAGTCCAGCTGGCCTTGGTGAGCTCCCACTAGATCAGACCCACTGTCTCAGTGGGTGGGTGCACCCCTCGTGGTCCTAACTTCCTTGATTATGTTCTCCCTCCTTCTGCTTTTCATTGGGACCTTGGGAGCTCAGTCCGCTGCTCCAGTGTGTGTCTCTGTCTTTATCTCCATCCATCGCCAGATGAAGGTTCTATGGTGATATGCAAGATATTCGTCAGTATTGTTATAGGATAGGGTCATTTCAGGTTCCCTACCCTCAGCTGCCCAAGGAACTAACTGGGGACATCGCCTTGGGCTCCTGGGAGCCACTCAAGTTCAAGTCTCTTGCCAACGCTAAGGTGGCTCCCTTAACTAAGAATTGTGCTTCTTCTTCTTCTTCTTTTTTTTTTTTTTTATTTAGACAAGGTTTCTCTGTAGCGTTGGAATTGGAGCCTGTCCTGGAACTAGCAGGCTGGCCTCGAACTAATGACCTTTTTTGAATATACTACAAACACTTGAACTTCAACTTCACAAAAATATAACAATAAAATGTTTGGCTTAATTTAGTAGCGCTGCATAAAAATCCATCTGAAAATAGATTTTATTCCTAGAATAAATCTACTGGCCACTGGAAAAACATCCCAGGAAGTAACATTTGATTGTTCTAGAGGTCATTTACTGAATAATTTTATTAAATAAAAATTATCCCAACTAACATCATTTGATTATCTGTTATCTATTAGTCAGGTACTGTTAGACTTTGAGAATCAAATCAAAACAAAACAAGACAAGAAAGACATTGTTACCAACTGTGAAGAATGTGGCCTAACAGGAAAGGCAGGTTTAGGAACAACAGTTCATTGCAAGGAGATGATGTATGTCTAGGGATACAAGCATACAGCATATAATTAAAATGTGGTAGTAAAGGACCGTGATTAAAAGCACAAGGTCTGTATTCAAATTCTGGCTCCAATATTTAGTAAAATTATGCTTTTCAGTTTTATGACTTCTGATTTGATGGCTTCATTTTCCTTATTTGTAAAATAAAGAGGGGTAAATATTATGGGATATTTTTATGCCAATTTAATAGTGAAATCAATGTTTACCACTTGGCACAATGTGTACATTTTCTAACAATACATGGTAGGTATTTTTATTACGTCAGTTAAACGACAACTTTCTCTAGTTTTTGTTTGTTTGTTTGTTTTATGTGTTGAGACAATTCACTTCTCAAGGGAAGGCATCAGATCCCTTTCTTCCAATCTGTCCAGCCCTGAGACTTGGAAGACAGACTGTTCCCTACTTCTGGAGCAAAAGATAGGTTTGTTTACTGTCCCTTACAATGAGCCTGCTGTCTCTCTCTGAGGTCAACTTCAGGTGGATGTGGCCTTCCTGTATATGGCCTTCCTTTCCTATTGCATAACCCTAGCTTGTGCAAGAGCCACCTGGCCCTCTGGCCCTATGAGAGCCCAGCGGGGAGCGCTGGTGTGCACTGACGATCTCTTGGCTATTGCTGGAGTTCTGAGCAGTCAAGTCTTAGTCTCTGAGTCAGGAATCTTGCATCTTTTCCCAGCATCCACGTGACTCTGTCAGGCTAATTGACAGCTCCAAAGAGTGATGGAAAGCCCTGTGCTTTCACAATCCTTGATGCTAACAAAAACGCTAAGGAGATCTTGTACCATCCAGATAAGGGCTGTTTTTCAAGCCGTGTTTTCTTTCCTTCCTAATAGTTTATTATGGAAAATTTCCAAGCACATAGCAGTATGAACACTTGATACCAGAAGCATTTTATTATATTGTAAACTTCTTGATAATAAAAACAGAGACTAACATTTTAATTTTAGGGGTGTAAATATAAATAATATCTGTACTTTATAAACATCTCTGTCCTGTCTGTCTGTCATTGAGCTAGGAAAGCCTGAACTTGTGAATGACTATTCCTTTGGGGTGTTCCTGAATCTCTTCATTTGATGCTGTCAGATGAAGCTGTACCAGGAGCAGTGGCGTGGTTCCAGTAACTTCTGGAATCTCTAGAACTCTTGCATTCTTTATGAGCAACTGAGAAGTTGATTTGCTTTCATGACCTCCACAGAGTCGGGGAGAGGACAGTGAGAGAGAGCAGGAGAGATGTTCTGCGACAATGAGGTCTGGGATGCTCTGAGATGCAGGTGTAATAATTTGTCTGTTTGTGAACTATACAGCATTTATCATCTAAAATGTGTCATGTTGTTTTAGAGTAAGTTTTAACTCATAAGGGAACTTTTAATGATATTATGCTGCAATTTGAAAATGGATGATAGGCCCTCCGTTTTTAATATTAACATATGTAACTTTGAAAAACATACTACATGTAAATGCATTATGACACACCAGAAAGAAATACTTCTTACTAAAATGTTTCTAAATATGTTTTTCTATGCCCTAGAATCCTCTTTATAGATGTGAGTCTACTCAATGAGAGTATTGTCGTCAGTTTCTTAAAAGCAATGATATATCTCAGTTGGTAATATAAAACTGTCATTCTAATTAAGTTGTTGTTTGAAGTTCTGAAAACATTCTTTGAATAAATTAATGAAAGAATGAACCTAGATTTCAAGAAAGACTATGCATGAAGATACTTATTTGCTTTTTATTGTTTGTAAGATATAATTTTTCCTCTTCTCATATACTTGAAGTTAAATACGACAAATATGAATTTCTCATAAAAAATTATTTAATTCTTGTAGCAAATGGTACCCAGTTGATCAAATACGCTTTCTGCTTGCGCTATACCATTTCCTGTCTTCCTGCCTGTCCTTTATTAAAGTCGTAGATGATGTATTCATTTTCAACAGTTCACAATGTAAAGTAACAATAAATAGCTTCCATTATCTCCTTTTCTGAGCCTTCACTTGGATGTTCATACCTGTCAGCCATTTACATAATGAGTGGAGACTGAAAATTTCTTTCCCCTCTAATAAGCACTCTTAAAATGTGTCAGTTCCAATTACCCAGCTACATAGCAATGGCAGTTTCGTGCCGCTAATATGCGGTGAGATAAAGGCATTTTTGAATGGTCCTTAATTTAAGCAGGCAAAGCTGTGTTTCAAAAAATCCTCCCCACTACTCAGAGATCAGTTCTGATGTTATTCAGTTCAGGGTTTCATCCCCCATCCCATGCACTGGCTTAGGTTTGTTTTCTGAGCTTCTGGTTGGCTTTGGCTTCCATGAAGGCTCCCTTCTCCATCTCTGTTAACTCTCTTAAGTGATGCTGTTGAAGACAGTGTGGTGTCTGAATTTCCTTGGCAACAATGATTTCATTCTTCTAGTCTACTGAAATCTATTGTTTCTTTGTAATTGCCTTGTATGAAAAAAAAAAAAGGTCTCTGTGTCATGTCCATGTATGGGTGATTCTTTTCTAAAATAGTCTAGCATGAATTAAACATAAGAATCCAGCTAGGTGTCTTTTAAATCATTAATTAATGTGTAAACAACTTGAAGTAAAGTACAATGACTGTTTAATGAGTTTAGAGACTGAAATTTGTTAATTCAAAATCAATCTAATATATTTTTGTCTTTTCACTTTTCTGAGATAGAGTTTTAGATATTTGTAAAAGTGGAGTGCTCATATCCTACATCTAGGGGGAGATTTCCTGACTTCTCCATTGTAAATTGGAACAAATCATCTTCATTTTATTAAAATGTTCACGGCTTTAGGTAAAGCCAGGTAGAAAACATGCTTAAAAGATGCTGAGTGTCATCTCTGCCTCCAACTTCTGAACACAAGGCCAGAGGAGGAACAGAAGGATGCAGGTGGCTCCGCTGAAAATAAGTGGACTGTGGGAAAACAAGTTTGCAGACGGAGCTGACTGATAGTTCCCTGACAAAGGACCTGGCTTGAGTTAGTGCTTACATAGGGTAACACTGGATTAATAGGAAGGCAGGACAATTACTGCTCACTTGCCTTGGTTTGTGACAGCCTCTGTAGATACTAAAGCTGCTGCTTGGGAAATCCATTGCACCTAGGTGAGCTTTTATTGCCTGGTAAGAATTAGCATTTCCTCATCAGTGGCTCAGCTGGTAGATCTAAACAGAGATCTACTGAGCCAAGGATTGTGACCTTTGAAGTGTTTTATGAGCCATCAGATTATTAACACCCTCTTAGCTGATCTTTTGAGCCTAGGCAGTTTGGATGCTCACCTTACTAGACCTGGATGGAGGTGGGTGGTCCTTGGACTTCCCACAGGGCAGGGAACCCTGATTGCTCTTTGGGCTGACTAGGGAGGGGGACTTGATTGGGGGGGGGGGGGGGAAAGGGGAGGCGGCGGTGGGGAAGAGACAGAAATCTTTAATAAATAAATAAATAATAATAAAAAAGAATATTTCATCTTCATTTTTTAAAAAGGATTCTTCATGTCATATGCTGTCCTTTTAATTGGATGGGTCTAGATGGTTCATGCATAAAGGAAAAGAATGGGGCAATGAATAAAGTTTTAAAAACACCCAAATTATCTAAGACTGTGGAGCTCATAAGGATTTGCATCAAAGAAGACTTGAGTATCTTTGAAGACTAGGATTCTTAGATCCATCACTACCTCTGGAGCAGTGGTTCTCAACCTGTAGGTCATGACCCCTCTGACAAATTTCTATCCACAAAAAATTACATTATGATCATAACAGTAGCAAAACTATAGCTATGGGGTGATGGTAGTGCATGCCTTTAATCCAAGCACTCAGGAAGCAGATAGGAGGATTTCTGAGTTCAAGGCTCTTGTCTACAGAGCAAGTTCCAGGACAGTCAATGCTGCTAGAGAAATCCTGTCTTGAAAAAACAAAACAAAACAAAACAAAAACTACAGTTATGAAGTAGCAATGAAAATAATTTCGTGGTTGGGGGGAGGTCACTACAATATGAGGAACTGTATTAAAGGGTCACAGTTTTAGGAAGGCTGAGAACTGCTGCCCTAGAGGAAGTGCTCTGTTTAAGTGTTTTGGTTTTTGTTTTGTTTTGTTGCTTTGCTTTTTCCCTTGGTTTTTTGAGATAGGATTTTAATGTGTTACAGTCCTGGCTGTCCTGAAACTAGCTCTTGTAGACCATACTGGCCTTGAAATCATAGAGATTTGCCTGCCTCTGCCTCCCAAATGCTGGTATTAAAGGCGTGCCATCACTGCCTGGCTCTGCTTAGTTTTTTTTTTTTTTAATTTTATTGAGAATAAGAAAAAAAAAGTTTCCGCCTCCTCCCAGCCTCCCATTTCCCTCCCCCTCCACCACCCTTCTCCCCTCCCCCCTCTCTTCTCCCCCTCCCCCCACTCCTCTCCCCCTCCCTCTCCTATCCAAAGAGCAGTCATGGTTCCCTGCCCTGTGGAAAGTCCAAGGTCCTCCCCCCTCCCTCCATGTCTAGGAAGGTGAACATCCAAACTGGCTAGGCTCCCACCAAGCCAGAACATAGCATTACTGACGAATATCTTTCATATCACCATAGAACCTTCATCTGGTGATGGATGGAGATAGAGACAGAGACCCACACTGGAGCACTGGACTGGGCTCCCAAGGTCCCAATGAGAAGCAGATGGAGGGAAAACACGAGCAAGGATGTCAGGACCACGGGGGGTGCACCCACCCACTGAGACAGTGGGGCTGATCTATTGGGAGCTCACCAAAGCCTGCTTAAGTGTTTTAAAAGAGATTTCAGATGTCCTGGCCCTTAACTGCGAGTTCCAAACTTGAGCACAGTTGCTGTTACTGGTTTATTTAGTATATGCACTTACAGTTTGTGTCTGTTGACTTAAACTTTTTGAGAAATTTGCACACCATGGGATATTCCTAAATGTCATTTCCTAGATACTTACATTTTATTATATCAATGTGCACACATTCCCTCACATTTGAATATACCTTACATTTGACAAGCATCCCTCATTTTGTCCTAAATTCACATACTATGTGAATCTATGGTCAATGTTTTTTTAACAGGAAGGTACCTCTCTGCACAAGAATGCTTGGCTGATACTGTGTGGAGCCTAGAACTGCATCTATGTACCTACAACTAGATTGTGAACCTGCAAGTGCTTGGGTTTTCCCAAGGAGATTTCTTCTTTTAATTCTAATCCATGCCAATGTGCTCATTGTAATTCTGAGATCAGGATCATTATCTACACTATATGAAAGGTTTGAGAGACTGAGGAGGAAACATATGGATCCATGGGTGGTGAGTGGGCAGCACAGGAGAAGTAACTAAATGCTGGCAAGTATTTCTTAATATTCTTTGAGATCTATGCAATGTTTCCAAATGAATTTGTCAGCAATAGAAACTGGCTTCTGTCCAAATAACTGAATGGAAATCCTTTCTTCTTTCTTTCTCCTGAATTCAGAGCAACTTTGTCAACCTTAACTGTGATTTGCATTTAGAAACAAACATATAAGCAAAATGAGACAATGGTCTGGGAATCACCAAAATTCCGAGCTACGGTAAGGATCTAGAATACAACAGAAATTGTTTAAGTTTCAGAGAGACTTTTCAAAAATACAGTGAATGGCTTCAAGTTAGTTTTTATGTGTTTCTGTTGGTAGGGGACAGTCCTTCAGCAGTGTATTTCTTGACAAGTTGGCATGGTTCTGAATATGGTTTACTTCCTTCCGTCTGACCACATTTCTGTGTATGGTATAGCATCATGATTTGATTCACTGCACGTTCTGCTTCCTTTATTAATTCCTGGATTAATAAATGATGCCCATGGAGAGTCAGTCCTTTTTTCATGTTTCATAGGTGTTGGCAGCTAGTGTTTCCTTTTTCTTTGCAGGTGCTACCGTGACTCTTCCCTCTCATGTCCCAAGGTTGGAAATCAGTGCGTCTTCTCAGTTCTCAAGTAAGACAGAGATGAGGATGTTTATGTATCTTTATTAGCACATAAACTGGTGGATGGAGATAGCAAAGGTGAAGTTCAATTCCAGGATTATCTCACAATCACCCAATCAATCACACAGTTCCTTTCTCGTCAGGGTCTCTCTCTTATAACAGCCCCATGTCTGTGTGCTATGGGTGGCTTATTCAAAACCCTGACATATCAGAGGCCTGCAAGACCTGAGAGTCCAAACATGAATAACTCTCAGCCACAGAAAGAGTTGTTTGTCCTTACCTTATATTGTGGCCTGGCTCTATAGTATTCTGTCTTTGCTTACTTCTAGATTCTGTCTATGATTGTTAGCAGCACATGTGTTCATTCATTTTAGAAAAAAATCTTACTCCTTCCTAGAGGGAGATAGTATATATCAATTGACTCCCCAGATGAGAAAGTTCTATAGTCCTCCCCCAAAGATAGACAGTTTAGCCCAACTATAGTATATTATAGTATACTATTATTACTGTAGCAGTCAAAATTAGACATCAGCACGTTCAGCAGAACCTGATTTATTGCACCATAAATGTTGCTTCATGTAGAGCTTTGAATTTCTACCAACATAAACTATACCATGTTGAGTTCAATCTGTAGCCCACAATCAATCTAAAGGTTTCACTTATGTTTTGTCTTGTCTCTAAATCTCTTTTGATTTGTTTCTTTTCTTAGCCCATAACATCTCAAATATAGATCCAAAATCCTTTGTTGAATTTCAGATTGTCTAAAGATAATGTGTGATATCACTCTATTTGAATGGTAAATGTGGAAAGTTTAATTATTTTATAAATTCATTGATGTAGCTGTGTAAATTCAAGCACTAATTTAAGCTTATAATCTAGACTACATCTAACTGTTTACCAGATGTGCAGGGCAGGGTGTCAACACATTAACATCCCTGTAATGTGTGTTTAGTATGCCACTGTATGTCACCAGGAGGACCCAATGACAGCAAATGGTATTTAATATGAAGAAACACCCTGCTTGAAAATGTCCTCCATGCTATTCAGAGAGCCTAGGACATTATGTTCAAGATCCATCCTAAGTCTGTAAGCAGTGAGGAGCTTATGCCATTCATCCTACAGCATGATTTATTGATCTATAAACAGGCACGCAAATTCATTTGCAACACCCACAAATTACAGCCTGGTGTAGGCATCACTGGTTCGGAGTCCCTGTGTCTTCTCTTTTGTTACCACTCTGACCTCTCCCTTCAAGCTGAGGTCTTCCTGACTCTCAGGTATCCACAGTTCCTCTTCCTGCCTGACTCACACCTCTACATGTTGGCTTCTGTTCTGAAGAGTCTTGTGAGTTGTTCTTGGGCCATGCGGTTGTATTTTAACAGTCTGTGTACCCCTGTCCATCTTCTAGTTATCCAGATAGAGGACTTTTTCGAGACACTTGGAGTAGCTGTACAACTACAGACTGCTCACACCCTTGCCTTATTTCGGCTTCCAAACCTGTTCTTCCAGCCCTGCTTGCTACTGCTGGTCCACAATCTATTAGCATCTCCAGTACCTAGTTTTTCTCATTGTCATGCCCAAACACCTTATGAGACGCAAAGTAACAAATCACAAACTTACTGAGATTCACAGGGAATTCAGTGCGTTCTAGTAAGGCAGGCATGGGGGTAGGTCCAGCGTCTGTCCACAGTGGCAGAGTGATTAGGAAGCAGAAAAAGTAAAATGTCAAACCTCTGCTGGTCTTCTCCTTTCCCCTCTCTTTCCAGACTAGAACTCCAGCTCATGGGATAGTGTCATCCACACTATCCCTTCTGACCCCTCAGTCAGTCCTCTCTAAAAACACCCTCACAGACGGAGTCAAAAAAATATACTTCCAGAATTATCAATCCAATCAAGTGACAGTCAGAATTATTGACTGCAGAATTAGTCCTTTGCTCTACACAGAGAACCCTGCACTGTAGGAACTGATCCTGTTCATGAGAATGCGAGAGCACTCCGACCACAGCCAGCCAGCCATGAGAAGCTAAATGTAGTTTCTGTTTGCACTCTAAAAGCAGCCTCCTGTTCTGGTATTTAAATCAAGGTCAAAACAAAGTCTCTTTGGTTTTTTTTAAAAAAAAAAAAAAAGAATTTCAAGATCGAATCAGTTAGGTATTTTTATGACCCAATCAAGTTGCCCAAATAAAATGATGAGGTCCAAGCCTTTAGCACCCTGCCTGGTCTACAGTATGCATGATTGTTCTTTCCCCCAAGCAATCAGTTCCAATAGCCCCAAAAGATGCTACTTTGATACGGTGGGTCAATCTGGAATCTGGCTTTAGTGTCTGTATATCAAATCTGCCTTCTTGGGGGCATATATTAGTCATGATAGGAAAAGTCTGAGGCCTTTTTAGCAGGCAAACATTTGTAGACAGAAACATGCCATTAAGAAAAGACAAGTATTTTTTATATATAATAATTTCCCCGTAACCGATAAAAACTACAGAGCCTTCTACAGAAGTGAGGGTTGCCGTAGGAGTGTGCTGCCAGCTTGAGAAAGAATAATATGCATTCTGTTCAGTTGGTTAAAGCCAGTGAGCATCTGGTTTATGCAGATAAAGGAGAGCATTTGTCCAGACACCTGCCATGTGCAAATTGCTTCTCGCTTTTTGTACTTTCAAATCAGGAATCCAAGACCTTTACAAGGTTATGAATAAATAACTAGTCTAAGGGCTTGCAGATCAGAGTCTTCATTAAACTGCACAAGCTTTGACTCAAGAAGGAGTGAGCCAGCCACTCCATAAGAGCTATGGTTCCAGGGCATTGCTGTCATTGCAACTTACGTTCATCAGTCACTTCTGTCTCCTGTCTCGTTCTAAGAGATTGCTCTCAGTGCCTCATCCTGATGGCCTTTGGCAGATGATGCACGAAGAGTCTGTGTCTTACTTGTAAGCGTGGTTGGTGCAAACATGAGAATAGAGGCATTGGATTGCTCACCCTTCATAAAGATGGAAGAGTTCATCCTGCGTAAATTGAGAGGCAGTGCATCCTTCCTTTCTGTGAGGAGCCCCCTCTCTACCTTGACTTTACTATTTGTAACATGGCTCTCCAGTGTCTTCTTGTACCTGATGCTCCTGAAAGTTTGTTTTCAGGAGACATGCAGAAAAATTCATATTAATGAGTACACAGCTGTTAAGATCGTAATACCAAGATCATAATCCTTCTTACCAAAAATGCCAGCATATTTAACTGAAGACAAATCACATGTCAAGCAGATAGAGGAGTTTGTTCATTGCAAATGTTAGGGTTCAGTAAGCAGGTGTAGAGAATGTTTTGATGCGGGGGATCTTAAAGACCATTGACATGATTCCATTGGTTGGACATGTAGATTGCAGCAGGCTTACTTATCATACAAATAACCCTGGATTCAGTTTTCATCAATATAGAAACAAGAGTAAGGGCCCAAGCCTATAATCCTTGTAATTGGAAGGCAAAGGAGGGAGGATCAGGAATTTAGAGACCTAAGGTCATCCTGGAAGATGTAGTGAGCTCTAGGCCAGAATGGGATAAACAAGATCTTATGTTGAACATAAAAAGTAGAGAGAAGATAGAAAAATAGGCAGATAAGACCCCATCACTCCCTCCACTCATTCTATTTGCTCTGCCTGTGGGTAGTAAAAGTTGTTTTTTAGATATGAGAGATGGAAAGTAAAGGTCGAGATAAATTGGTAGAAATGTGAGAGAAAGCAAAGGAAAGCAGAAAGGAGAAATATCTGTGTCCGGGGGGAATCTCATGTGACCCAATCATTAGTCTCTTGTGACTACAAACAATGAAGGGCTGCTGAGAGAGGGAGAATCAGTCATTTCCAGGGTCGAGTCTCCTGGTTGGTTATTCAGTCCCAGGTGGTCAACCCTGAAATTATTTACATGTAGGCACGACTAAGGGAAATCAGCAGGTGCCTATGGATACATACTATGTTGAGTTCCTATATTTCATAAAGCTCAAAGATTAGGTCCTGGGTGAATTGGGAAGTGTATCCTTCCATTCTACGAGGACACTCTCTATATCTTGAATTTGCTATTTTTAATATATACATATATATATACACATGTGGACATATATGTAACATCTATACATGTATATGTATACATCTATGTAATAATAGCAATAAAAGAAAAAGATGTTATGAATTTCAGAGGAAGAAAAGAAGGGAGTACATGGAAGGGTGTGATGGAGGAAAGGGAAGGAAGAAAATAATGTAATTATATTATAATTTAAAATATAAATATATTATTTAAAGGTTTCTATCCTTAGATAAGAAGGCCTGTATCCTGCACATTTTAGATAGCTGAAAAGAGAAGGGCGTTCAAAGACAACATAATAGGAAATGAGTGTCTCACCAAAAAAACACAATCAGGTGAGACCAGATGAGATAATGATAGAAATTAGCATGCTCATTATGGAAGTGTGTGTGTCTGTGTGCGCGTATGTGCATGTATATGTATCACGTGCGTGTGCACAGGCATTCGTGTGTGCTAAGGGCTTTCAGTGCTAGTATCTAATCTGAAACAGGAAAATATTAATATTTTTGAGGATTAGAAATAATCTTAGAGCCAGTGTTTAAGAAATATAATTTGACTTTAGATTGAAGTATGAACTAGGAGAGATTGAAAATCTGGGAGAGAAACGTACAATGATCCACATTTGAGAGAAAGTGGAAAGGTAAATTTATGAGCTGAAGGAAAATGGGAACTTTAATCCTGCTGTGCAGCACATCGTTGGCATTAGTAAATGCTCAGTGCATATACATAGAATGAGTAAGCAAAGTGAGGCCAGTCTTTGCAATGAGTAGAAAGTTAATCAGCAGCTGAGAGAATGGGAACAACAGGAAGTAAACAACTCCCTACAAATCCTCCCTCTATTCACCACCAATATAGTCATGTAATGCATAATGTACTTTTCACATACTGGCTTTCTTGCATGGTGTAGAAGGGTCATGCTACCTCATGGTATTTCCATATGATGTTGTCCACCACATCTGGGCTGACCAGCTCCTGGTTGGCAAGGTAACAAAAGTTGACACCTGCTTCCATGGTATCCAACTCTCTTGTTAAATCAAGAACAAACTAGACAACACAAGGGAACAAGCCTGTTGGAATCATCATGTGATTCCTTGTGTGTTTTGCTGCACACATATGTGTAAAGGATGTAATAACACCAATTTCTGCTTTTCTGGTTGTCTTCTTCTGCATGCTCTTTCAATGCCCAGATAGGAAAACATCTCCTAGTCCTCTTTCTGAGCAGCTCTTTGTTTTGTACTGAAAACAGCTATTGCAACAAGTCTGAGCATGCTATTTGTGGAAAGGCTGCCCATATTTCTGGTCCTTGGTTGGGGTCAAGAGTTTGAATTTCTATCAATGCAATGCCCAAAAAAATCCCAGTAAAATTTTTCACAGACCTCGAAAAATTAATATTCAACTTCATATGGAAAAACAGAAAACCCAGGAGAGCCAAAACAATCCTGTACAATAAAGGAACTTCTGGAGGCATCACAATCCATAACTTTAAACTCTACTACAAAGCAACAGTACTGAAAACAGCCTGGTATTGGCATAAAAACATACAGGATGACCAATGTAACTGAATCGAAGATCCAGATATCAATCCATACACTAACGAACACTTGATTTTTTTTTAAAGAAGCAAAAACTATAACATGGAAAAAAGAAAGAATATTCAAAAAATGGCACTGGCATAAATGGATATCAACATGTAGGAGAATGAAAATAGATTTATATCTATCATCACACACAAAACTGAAGTCTAAATGGATCAAAGAGCTCTACATAAAGTCAACCAACTGAACTTCACAGAATATTAAGTGGGAAGTACATTTGAATGCATTGGCACAGGATACCACTTCCTAAATATAAGCCCACTAGCACAGACACTGAGTGAACCAATTAAAAAATGGGACCTCCTGAAACTGAAAATCTTCTGTAAAGCAAAGGACATGGTCAACAAGACAAAACGGCAGTGTACAGAATGGGAAAAGATCTTCACCATCTGTTGCAAGGAGCGGGCCACTTGTTCTTCCTGCTGCCTAGTTCCTGGCCACCTGGGTAGCTTATACCTAAAATAACCATACAGAAACTGTATTAATTAAATCACTTCTTGGCCCATTAGCTCTAGTTTCTTATTGGCTAATTCTCACATCTTAATTTAACCCATTTCTATTAATCTGTGTATCGCTACATGGCAGTGGCTCACTGGGTAAAATTTCCAGCGTCTGTCTCCAGTGGATCCATGGCGTCTCTCTAACTCTGCCCTTCTATCTTCCAGCATTCAGTTCTGTCTTCCCTGCCTAACCAACCACACATTAGACAGAGGACTGATCTCCAAAATAAACAAAGAACATAAGAAATTTGTCATCAAATAATTCAAGAAAAACAAAAGGAGTACAGACCTAAACAGAGAACTCTCAATGAGGGAAAGACGTTTAAGGAAATGCTCAACATCCTTAGCCATCAGAGAAATGCAAATCAAAACAACTCTGAGATTCCATCTTACACCTGTAAGAATGGCCAAGATCAAAAACACTTATGACAACGTATGCTGGAGAGGATGTGGGGTAAAGGGAACACTTCTGCATTGCTGGTGAAAGTGGAAACTGGTATAGTCCCTTTGGATATCAGTGTGGCAATTTCTCAGAAAGTGAGAAACAGCCTTCCTCAAGACCCATACCCAAAGGATGCTCAATCATAACACAAGGACCTGTGCTCAACTATACTTATAGCAGCATAGCCAGAACCTGGAAACAACCTAAATGTCCCTCAACCAAAGAATGGATAAGGAAAATATGGTACATTTACACAATGGAGTACAACACAGCAGAAAAAAATGACATCTTTACATTTGTGGGCAAATGGATGACCAACCTATAATTCACAATCCTAGAGAACCTAGACAACAAAGAGGACTGTAGGAGAGACATACATGTATCTAATCTACATGGGAAATAGAAAAAAGACAAGATCTGCTGAGTAAATTGGGAACATGGGGAGCATAGGAGAGGGTAGAAGGGGAGGGGAGAGCAAAGGAGAGGAGTAGAGAAAGATATGTTTAATAAAAGCAACTCAAAAAAGTTTGAATTTCTAGAGTCACTTAAAAGTGGCTAGCAGTACCTAAACAATTCCAACAATATTTGTACTAAACACAATCTGGGAAATTTGGTATTTGTGTGACAGCAGTACCTACCTACATGTCTAGCTCTCAATATAAACCTTTGACCCTAGAGTCACTCATGGGCTTCCCCATAGATTATAGTCACAATTCCATGCCAAATGGTTAAGCATGTTCCTTCTGACTCTAGAGAAAGGACACTGGAAGGCCAATCTCATTTTTTTCCATCTCTTACTTGTGTCTTTCCCCTTTGTTGATTTTTTTTACATTCTTTTGTTATACTAAGTCAGAGCTAAACAAAAGTACAACAGTTCAATGCCTACTATGAGGGCCCTGGCACACAATTAGCAACTTCTTCAATACTGTTTACCTGCATATGACAGGTTTTCACTTGAGCCATGCTAGTCATCTTGCTGAAACATTGTTGGATCACTCTGGGTAAGTGAGCCTCCTGGCTGGCTCCCTGTTTCCACTTTTTTTTTTTTGGTAGCATGTAGCAGAGTAGGTAAATGGATCACAACATTACCATGTTTTCATTATTCCTCTGCTCAAGCCCTCTAATAGCCAGGCATCCCTTTAAAAGGAAATCTTACTTGAGCAAAATAGCCTGGATCTCTTCCTTGCTTCCCAGATTCCTCTCTGCTCATTTATGTCACTTATCCGAGACAAGTTCCCTCCCTAAAGCCTTCCCACTCCCACTCACATACTAGGGCTGGCCTGCCAGAAGTAGCTTGGTCCCCCACTCCCTTTACATGTTCTGCCAAGCATCAATGTTCAGCACCTACCTGTGATGCTAGTTTTTAAACCATATTTCTCTTCTCTCTTTTGCTATTTAATACTTACTAGCAACTTCCTGCACTTACTATTTATCTTGTTTCTTGTCTGTCTCTGATCAGCATGTAACTCTCGTGAGAACAGAGACCTTTGCCACTGTGCTAACTGCCGCATCTTCCATCCCTAGAGCAGTTAGTGACACACAGAAAGTGTTTGATAAAAACTTAATGAATCAAAGGATGCCTAAAAGATTAAGGCAGGAAGAGCAGAGGACCTGGCTTAACCCTCAGCTCTTCTGAACATCCATTTTCAATTCCCACCACATTAAATGTTGATACAGACTTCCTGTTATGTGTAATTTATCTCGTTCTCCCAGTCCACTACTTCCATGGTTAGAACAGTTTTTCTCACGTTGCAATTGTTCAATAGCAGCAGTCGTAATATCTTTGGACGAGTAAATAAATGAGCACGTTTTCTTCTCATACCAATTTGCTTTCCAAAGGAATATTTTAAATTTCACTGCCATTAGTGCTATCAAAGATAAAATCAGGATTTTGGTTTGTTTTTTTAATGCAATCATAAGTGCTTTATTTTATTTTGTTTTCTTTCTGCTTTGATTATTTCTAACTATTTTTCATTTTTTTAAGTTTATAAATTGTCTACGTTTGTGATCTTTTGTAGTTATGTAAGAAATCACGAGGAAGCAAGAACAAGGAAGTTAATTGTTTTCTACTTCAAAAGGATTTAAAAGCAGGAGAGACACTGGTCTAGGTAGTTCCAGGAGCTCCACAGGGAGAACATGGGGGCAAAGCTGAGGTGAACATCTGGCCCTGACTGCAGGGTAGGCATGTTTCACAGTCTGCAGCTAATAGATGCCACGTGGGAAGGATGCTCAGGTTTGCCGAAGCCTGGTTTTCAGAACTAAACCTTCTGCTTTTCAAGCCTCGACGTTCAAATCTGGAGGCAAAAATATGCGGCTGAATCAATAGTAAAAATGTTCATCACAAAGACAGCGAAACAGTTCAAGAGCAAGAAGCAGCCAAAAATTATAACATGAGAATCTGTGATGGTCTTCCACTCCCTCCAAAAATCTCAAGCATAGTCTTCGTTTTCTATTGGAATCTCTAAGAATTCCCTGTGAGAACCTGGAACTAATTCATGTTTATTCTTTTTTTCTTCCTTTATCAGATTGGCTGATACGATGATTGCAATGATAATTGGCTGAAGGCCACTCCCCCATTTGATAGGAAGTATGCTATCTCATTACAGCTGCTACTGAGTATCTGTTAGAACCTCAGCAGATGTTTTTGAGAAGCATCGTGCACAGGGTGTCTGCATATTATCAACCACACAAGGAGGCAAATAAAGGGCCCGTTTGCATTGCTAGTTACTCTATCTGCGTACAAGGAGAAACCCTCGGAGCTATGAGCAAAGTAACAAGGGTTATTGTCAAAAATCTATATTCTGGAATAAGTCACTGTTCTCAGATTTTTTTGTTCAGAAAAGAGGTATGACATTAATGACTCAGGATGGTCAATCATTTGGACAGTTCCCTCGTGATCAGTTATAGCTGGCACCCCAGTGTGAAAAGCTTCTGTTATAGAGACAGCAAGTTCTGTCATAATAGAAGACTCAGAAGCTGTTGACTAGACACTGAGACTCTTCCCAAGCTCTGTGGGTCACACTCACAAAACTTAAGTCTTGGTAATCACCTTGTGCTAATATTGTTAATTTTTGTTTTTATTTTTCCAGTTTTCGAGATAGGATCTCTTTAAATCACCCTGGTTGTCCTGGAACTCACTACCTAGACCAGGCTAGCTTTGAACTTACAGAGTACTAGGCTTAAAGACAATGCACCAACACACTCAGCTAATTATTATTTTTTTTTAATCTTAGGATTTTTCTATGATTTTTAGGGGATTCTATGATACAAGAGAACATGCATATATTTTTTGTGGCTATTGTTGTGTGCATAAACATCTAAATCACTCACTTGACCCTGAAAATTCCAGAGGAAATAGCATCCAAGTTTCAGATTCAAGTGGGCACAATGGGAGTATATAATGATAGAGAAGGCTGGTTTATCATCTAACAAAAGGTGACATCAGAAATATCTCACAGTGCTTTATTTAGTTTTGCTTGGGATATGATTGGTAATTCAGTATATAAAGAAAATCACCCAAAGCCCATTTCCATAATGCCAAGCCACGGCTCTACTTTATCATAGCTCTATTCCCTTGTTGTCTGAACATTATTGCTTAATTCATCACAGCAGCAGCACTGTGTTCATGTCAGGCCTCTGCTTGCTTCCACTGTCAAGACACCAAGTATTAATAAATGGAGTTTCCTTTAACTTTGGGGGAGGCAGCACAAATAGATGAGAATTGGATTTATTGCCCTTTATCGGAAACATTTTGTAAAGTTTGAATCAGAATCTTGAAGCTTACATGGGATTTCATCTTGTATGTGTCTTCCTAGAAGAGACAGCTATTTAGGAAGTATTTGTAGCTCTTTCTTAAGAGTAGAAGCAAAACAAATGCACAAAGTGAACATGCTTCACTGTCTGCTATTAGGGCTGAGAAACTGTATGTGATTCAATTCACTGTGTACAAACTGCCTTTGTCCAGTGAGCATTATATTTACATTTTTCTACAAATAAAACAAAAATCCTAAACTCAAGTTTCAGAGATATTCGTAGGTTCCTGTTGAGCTAATAAAGGGCAGGGTATTTCTAAGAAGTGTCGCTCTTAGGAACTAAATCTGCTTGCACAGATAGCAAACAGATTGAGGCTGAATCTGCAGGTGGGTTAACTACAAGGCAAAGTTCGTTCTTGGTGACATTGCAGAGCGAACAAGCGCAGCAGACGATTTGTGTGGTGGTTATGCTCTGTCTCCTGGAGTTGCCCTTTGTGATAGGATCGCTTTTCTCCACTCCCAGGATCAACTGATTCCACATCAGTTCTGTGTCCTTTAGAGCAGACACCTTGGGAAAAACCAGGAGTCAAGAAAATGAATCAAAGGTTTCCCCACCTCTTCCTGATGAATTGCCTGCAGAGTGCCTGCCACTTCTCCTTTAATAATTTCATGATGCACTTTTGTTATGATTGGTTTTGGGGGAAAAGCTATGTACAGCTCAGTCTAGACATTATGGAAATGATTGCATTAATCGAATTTGAGTGCAGACACGATCATGGAATACCAAGCATATTTTTTCCTTCTTCCTATTTGCTTTCCTCCCATCCTCTCTCCTCCCTCCCTCCCTCCTACCTTTCTTCTTCCTCTTTTTGTTTCTGGGTTTACAAAATAGATTCTTGAAGGGACTGTCAAAAGTGTTTGCAAGATGGAAAATTTTGGAAGCAAGTAAGTTGTCTTCCAAAATGACAGCTCTGGATATAGATTCTCTGAGAAGTAATCGTAGTGTTTTCAGTGCTGAGGTAAAATCGAAAACATCTTTTAAAAACAATCTTATACTTAGATCCTGGGAAACTGCCCTTGCTGGTTACCTGCAAATATGTACAAATCACCCCCAACTTTAGTAATGTAAAGCAACACTCTCTGAATTATGTACATAATTTCCAGCTCCAGAAAACATAACTTGTCACCACAGAGGCAGCACATCCTCTCTAGGCAGCTGTGCCTCTGCTGGCTGGCTCTGTGGGTAGGAGAAGGCTCCTGTCCGTGTTTCTGAAAATCTGTCTTTTCTGCATATCTATGCCCTCTCCTGGAGCTCATTGTATAGTGACTGGGATATCCTGTTGATGGCCGTTTCTTCCCTATGTGGTCTTTAAAAATACCATATTGTAGCATTGTACAACTTGACAGTCTCAGTAGCTTGACATCTCACATAGTATCTAATGTTCATCCAGGGCACATGTTACAATGAGCACAAAGAAGAAGCTGGTGGTGCCCCAAGACCTGGAACCAGGAGAACTGAGGTTCCTTTTCTTCTTCCACATTTTCCCATCAGAGATAGTTACAGCTCATTAATATGCAAGGGGCAGGAACACAGTCATCCGGAACTCTAATAGGAAAGTAGAATAGCTACCACAAAACCCAAAAATATTTAAGGTGACAAGAGATATGTTCCATGGCTTTTTGTTTTCTAACTGCAAGGAGTATTCAAGGTTCTATTAGTTAATGATAAAATGTTATATATCCATTGTGGTGGTTTGAAAGAAAATGGCCCCCAAAGGAAGTGGCACTCTTAGGAGGTGTGGCCTTGTTGGAGTAGGTGTGGTCTTGTTGGAGGACTTGTGCCACTGTGAGGGTGGGCTTTGAGGTCTCTATTCATAGGATTCATTCAGTGTGGCAGTAGGTCAGCTTCCTGTTGCCTGCAAGATGTAGGACTCTGAGCTGCTCAATACCACCTGTCTGTCTGTCACCATGCTTCCTGTCATGATGACAATGGATTGAACCTCTGAAACTGTAAGCAAGTCACCCCAATTAAATGTTTTATTTATAACAGTTCTCGTGGTCATGGTATCCCTTCACAGCAATAGAAAACCCCAACTCAGACACACATCCATCTCAAAATAATGTGTGCATATGCTTAAAATATAAACATTTTTACATATTTAAGCTTTGTCTGCTTGGCAAACACATTTTAAGCAGAATATTTTGCATATTTTATTTGGAAATACAATCTAATAGGTCAATATAGTTTAACTTGCAGTATAAGATGTATATTCCACTGCATTTGGTATATTCTTTTACCAAAATGTCCTTTCCATATGCATGATTTATTTGTTCACACACACACACACTCCTTTAAGCCCTTTCTCCATCTCAATCTTTATATATATATAAATATAAGTTCTCTGCAATGGGCAAGAGATAATTCCTTACCAACTTCACCTAAAATTGAAGCTTTCCTTTTTCCCCATCATTATTCTATTATTTTTAAATATTTATTTATTTTTATTTTATACATATCAGTGTTTTGCTTTTTGTGTGTGCTGTGTGCATATATGTGTGTGCGTGTGTGTGTACAGAAGAGGGCATTACTTTCGCTGGACCTGGAGTTACAGATAGCTATTAGTCAACTTGTGGGTCCTGGACACTGAACCCAGCTCCTCTGCAAGAGCATCAAGAGCTCTTACACACTAAGCCATCTCTGCAACACCCATCTTCTCATTCTTGATAGCTCTTCAGAGGTGGAACTACTTTCCTTTCTTTCTTTGTTTTTTATTTTTTTTATTCAACTAATGCCATTCTTAAATGAGGCTTTGTTCAGAGTAGATGCTTGAAGATTATTATTCAAAATGAATAATTGAGAGATCACTATGTGATGATTTCCACTGATTTTGCTTCTTTCATAGGATGATCCACCTAACGATTGGTTACTTACTGTGGTGGGAATTATAGTAAGTGCTTTACAAGCTTCTCCTCAACAATCATCAAATGATGGTGTGGGTCAAACACCTGAACAGAGTTCCATTTCCTGAGTGATCATTCAAAGGGAATGAGACGTTCAAAAGAAAACTGGGAAGTCTTTCATTCAGGGGAATTGCAATATGTACTATTAAGGTCAAGCAAGATATGCTAGAAGGGACAGGACATGGAGGTGTAACCAACCTTTCTGGTGGTGGTCAAGGGAGACTTCTTCCTAGAGGTGGCCTTTGAGTGGAATGATTAAATGTGATTGACAGTAAACAAAACAGGGAAGGCATGGTATCCCAGGCATTGACAAGCAGAAATGAAGTGATGTTTGGGCTGAAATTTGATGGCTATGAATCTATTAGCAGGGTCCACACTAGAAGATCATAGAAGGTTGCAGAAGTAGCTTAGATGTTGTACCTGGGGTGGGTAGGAGCAAGGGTGAGTAGAGAAACAGAATAAGGGTCGATGGAGTGTGAGAAGAGATTGATGGGGAATTATTTATCTGTGCACCTTCTTGGTGACACAGAAAATTGTTGGTTAACTTTATTCCCAACATAACTAAAATATCAAAAACCCATCAAAATAATTTAAGTAGAGAGGTGGCTTGTTCAGAATTATGTCTTCAAAATAGTTTTGACTTAACTGTCACTATAGTGCTTTACTTCAATAATTAGAATGTGTAAAGGGTCAAACATTAACTGCATGGTAAGTCGAGAATAATTCAAGCTCTGAGATCCAGTTAAACTTTGAAACATAGTTAAATATGTTTCAAAGAATACATGGAAAAACCTCTCTTCTATAACTTCCGAGTGGCCCATTCCGTATTGTAGACATGGTCTACATTTCAGGTCCACAAAGAACAGCCCATTATCTCTTCTATGTCCAACATAGCTTCTCCTCTGCTCTCTCTCCACACAACTGGCAGATTATTAGGGAGAATTTGAAAATGATAATGGTACCTTGCCTCAGAGAATAGCCCAGGCATAGTTTCCCCAGTAAATGCTGGTGATAATCTCTGAGGAACCTTTCTCTTCCAAGAAAGTCAAGTTGTATTTGTTTCTTTGCTGTTGTTAGCTTATCAGATTGCATACGAATACATGTACTAAATGATGGAAAGACGCTGGGACTGGGCTTGAAAAGAGAAGCATTAAATTCCTGTCCCACTTTAGTCTACAGTCCTAGGCAAAAATTTCTAAATCTTTCATTTTCCTAATGCCACTGAGATTAAGTCTCACCTGTGAGAAGATATGATGACTTCATGTGGGTTTTATAAGGTTTAAAGAAAGACCAAAATACTTGTGATCTGTTAGACACTCTGAACTAATTATCATCATTAACAATATTTTGTTTCCTTCCTTTACAAGGTGTCTTAGTTACGGTTTCTATTGCTCTGAAGAGATACCATGACAACAGCAACTCTTATAAGGAAACACTTGACTGGAGTGGCTTGTTTCCAGTTCAGAGGTTCAGTCCATCATCATCATGTAGGGAGCATGGCAGCAGGCAGTCAGACACGGTGCTCTAGCTGCAGCTGAGAGGCCTACACCTTGCAGGAACAGGAAGTCAACTGAGACACTGGGCTCTATTCTGAGCATAGGAATCCTAAAAGCTCACTCCCTCAGTGGCACAGGTCCTCTCACAAGGCCATACCCACTCTAACAAAATCGCACCTCCTAATAGTGCCACTTCCTGTGAGATTATGGGGGGCCAATTACATTCAAACCACCACACAAAGGTAGGACTAATTGTTGTCTGAGTAGCAGTTCAAAGTGCATATTGCTTGTGCAGAGGATCCAAGTTCTCTTCCCAGTGGCCGTATCAGGCAGCTTACAAGTGCCAGTGACTTCAGCTCCAGGGAACTCAACACCTCTGACCTTGACAGGCACCTGCACTCATATACACATGTAATTAAAGTGAAATAAATCTTTAAAAAGTAAATAAATATTGACTTGAGGCCTGTGAGTTGGATCAGTGGGTAAAGACCCTTGCCACCAAGTCTGAAGAGCTAAGTTGAGACAGTCATCTTTTGACTTCTATGTGGCTGCTGGTCCATGAACACACATACACATACACTCAATAACTAAATAAATGTAATTAAAACATAGTAAATAATTTCCTCTTTCTTTATAACATCTCTGTGGCATACAGAATGATCCCAAGAGTTGGCCACACTCTAGCTCTTGGAACCTTTGGATGAGTTCTAGTCAATACAACCAGGACTTTTCAGGTATAGCTAAATTAATTATTTTGAAACAAGACACTTATCTGGAATTTTCTATGGGCATCCACAGTAACCATAGGAGTCATTGTAAAATGGAGTCAGGGAGGCTAGACAGGAAAAATAGAAGGGAGAAAGAGCCAACAACTAAGAATCATAGTCAAAACTGGGAGCTGGAAAAGACAAGGCAAAGGAACTTGCATTATAATCTCCAGAAAATAAAAAAGGAAGAGAAAGGAGAGAAAAATATTTCTACCAAAAATCTTAGTTTTTACACAGTGAGACCCATCTCTAACCTTTACATTGTAATTCATACTGTTTTCTACCATGACATTGTAGTGATTTGATATGATAGCAGAGCATACTAATATACTATGTGGCAGAATAAATGATTTTAGTTTGTCAAGTTTTTGTGGGAAACGTTTTTGTACACAAGGATACCTTTAAGTATATACAACTTTATATATTATCTTCTATAATAATTGACATTTCTTTTATTGGTAGGGAAAATATGCATTGTATCTAAATTTGTCACTAGGCTAAGGGTGTATTTCAGTGGTAGAACACTTGCCTAGCATGTGCATTCAATGTCCAGCATGCCCATGTACACACATGCACACATATACACACATACACACACTTTCTTCTAATAATTACATTACTTCTTCCTTTTGGTGCTCTAGTATTATTTTCCCTGTTTACTTTAAGAACTTGTGAAATATAAAAGGATACCCCGGGCATCCTTTGAGGAGTGGTTTCCGACAATACTGCCATGTTTGGCATGCATAATGTAAATACTTCTCAATTTGAAAGCACCGGATTTGTGAGAGCTCATAGAGAATGGATCCTGGCCTGGGGACAGGCAGATGCAGTCTGTCATCACATGACTTCCTGCTAGAAGGCAGGCCTGTCCATCCCAGGAAGGAGACTTCTAGACAAGAGCTGGCTATGCTTTGCTCCAAAGATGGTGAGATTTTCGAAGCATTTGATAAGCCTGAATTATTCTTGGCATTGGATGATTTTTGCCTTGACTGGTCATAAGCTTCTATGTGCTGAGTTTTGTATGCTGTACCTTTTGGAAAGTGAAATTTAAGTGGGCATGGTGCTCCATTCCTTGTGCTCCCAGGCGTAAAGGCAGAAGGATCACAAGTTCAAAGGCTGCCTGGGGGTATAAATCAAGTTTCAGGTTACCAAAAAGGAGTAAGACGTTGCATCAAAAATGGAAAATTTAAAGACGTTAACCAATATCTCTACTTCTGATGATTGAACATAAAAGCCAGAATGACACAGCATACAATTAGTGTACTATGCTTAACCTACAGAGGCTCCAATACCACCGTCCACCATGCTTAACCTACAAAGGCTCCAATGCCACCATCCTGCTCAAAATCAAAGTAGAAGAACAGTTGCTAGTGTCTTTTGTTAATGACCCTGCACTAAGTGTCAGTGTTCTTTTCTCTGGAAATGAGCCATGGGTTTATATTTTAAGCCATCAGTGTTGGCTCATTTAATTAATAAAGCAGTTCTTTCTACTGGTGAAAGAACCTATTTGCTGAGGATGGTGGCTATGAGCAACAGAGCTGTCTTAGTCAAAACTCATTATGGCTTCTGGAGTCCCGCAATAGGACTGTGAGAGTTCCGAATTCGCACGTTCCGTCCTCAGTAGTGAGGTTAACACTCTGACAGGTGGACTGTTCACACTTTTATCACGCTGTGTCTCTCTCTAGTCCTGCTTGTATATGCATTGAACTTTCTTCACTAAACCTGCAGCATTTGCTTCCCTTGGTGGGGAGGGACAGATTTCTTCTCGGGATTTTGCAGGCATTGTGTGGGGTTAAAAAATTTTTGTATGAGATTCATATCCAGAAGTCTCCAGCAACCAATATAAAAAAAATCTTAGCTGGGCAGTGGTGGCGCATGCCTTTAATCCCAGCACTCAGGAGGCAGAGGTGGATCTCCGGGAGTTCGAGGCCAGCCTGGTCTACAAGAGCTAGTTCCGGGAGAGGCACCAAAGCTACAGAGAAACCCTGTCTCGAAAAACCAAAAAAAAAAAAAAAAAAAAAAAAAAAAAATCTTTAAACTGTCTCTTAACTAGATATAAGCTTCAGAGCAAGACAGCCATCTACTCCGTGAGGTAAAGGATGATAACAGAGGTCACAACTCAAAGAAATAGAACAATTACCTCTTGAAAGAAGAGCCAACCAGCTCTCTCAAAGGTGTTGCAA
The DNA here is from genome assembly GCF_014885135.2 of Alexandromys fortis. NCBI lineage: Eukaryota > Metazoa > Chordata > Mammalia > Rodentia > Cricetidae > Alexandromys > Alexandromys fortis. The sequence continues at coordinate 1,352,674 of NW_026067959.1, read as the reverse complement.
AAGAGTAACTACTCTAGATGGTTCAGTACTGTGCTCATTCAATGTGCACTCACCTGGCTCTAATCTCTTTTTCTGCATAGGAATCTTCTCCACATCCCTTTTTGCCTTCAAGGCAACCTGGAATTAATGCCATACAAACAAGCTGGATTTCTCATTGCTTGGGAGGGCTCAGTCCAAAGCATGTGCCTCATGGTGGGCCACGGATTTTTCTAGTAAGGGTATTCACCAAGTATATACAGTGCTACTATTTTATTTTACAACAAATACTTTATTTTCTGTTCCTTCAGCTCCTAGAGTTCACCTTTCGAAAACAGGTCCTGACTTATCCCAGCTGTACAGATGTCAGAACTCTATTGAGCGTGGACTCCGAGTGACCATAACAAAGAAGTGCTCATCATGACTGGGGTTCTGTAAGGCCACCAGGTAAGGTGGAACAGAGCCAGGGACAACTGACAGCGTCACAGCAGTGAGCCAGAAATAGTGCCATTTCAGTGGACAAACTGATGAAGAAAGACAGACTTGAGTTAGTCTTGAGATGGGTGGGCTCTGGATTGATTGCAGCTTCACCGAGAGACACTCCCAAAAGTCGGTAGTAGAAAAATATTCTTCCCCAAGGACAGATTGTGTGCTTTGTGGGAAGGAGACATGGCCTGAAATTAAATTAGTATTCATGTGAATTCATAGACTATGGCAGATGGTCTGGCCAGCTGAAGAAGGACTGATATATATATACACATACATACATACATACATATATGTGTGTTCATAAAAAGATTTGAAGGACAGGGAATACATAGGGTAGAGGTATCATCTTGAACACATGGGAGTAGGCACAAAGTTTGGAAATACTAATATCCACTGACCAGAAGGTTTAAGTAATAGGTATTCAATATCCAGGCAAACACTATCTCCTGGTCAGCTTGCATCAAGCAAGCACTGTGCTGGTCCAATTGGAACGTAAACAACCGTGGTAGACAAGGTGGAGATGTAGGCCAGGCCTGAGAATCACGTAGTGCCATCAAAATAGCATAACTATCTGGTGCCACCATTAATTCATAGCATCATTTATGAGATGAAAATACAGAACTCAACCATTTCTCATGAAGGAGAGGCTGTATCTGTGTGAGTGCCTCGGGCTCCTTCCACTTTAGACAGCGTGTTTGGTTTTCATAGAAAGAGGTGTGCTTTAAGGGCTTGCTTTTCTGGAGAGCAGGAAGTTCAATGTCCTCTTCTAGACTTCACACATGTCTGTGCATGCACCTGCACATATGTATGCATGCACTACATATATACAAACACACACACACATGAGTACATACATATACAGCACTCACATACATTCTCTCTCTTACACACACACACACACACACACACACACACACACACACACACACAGGAAATACTCGGTACTCATGTGATCCCCTTGTATTCTCTTAGCATTTCCTTGTCTATTTCTGAGCATAATGGACAGACCACGCAGGATAGTCAGAAGTAAAGACAGCAGCGGTGAGAATGTAGGACACGCTATTGAAATGCCGTCGTGGGAAAGGAAACAATGAGTAACAGCTATAGTCCAAGAGCAGCTGCAGCGGCTATAATTCACCCCTCCCCTCTTTTCTGCTGTAGGAAGGGAGGACCCTGGGATTCTGGAGTGGCTGCTGCCTGAATGTATGTGAAAGGAATCTGTGGGCTGGGCTGAGCTGTGACTGACTCGGAGGGGCTCTATCCTGCTCCTTATCAAGGAAAGGACCATGGAAAGCTATTGTGAGCTCCCTGAATCTGCCTCAGCAGCAGAGTCCTGTCTTGCCTGCACAATCGTCCCTCAAATGGTAGTCTACATCTGGTGACTAAAAGAGGCAGGGACACCAAGGCTGACACGGGGCGACTCTAATGGGCCATGCTCATGACAGGAGCCCATAGACTGTCTGCATTTGGCTTTTGCAAAGCAAAATATATGTAAGTTTCTATTTCACAAATGGAGTTTTTAAATGTCAATTTAGAGAGTAATCAATGTTTCCCCCTCCCACTAGGAAAAGTTGCTGTATTATCCCGTTTTCTCACTTCCCCTTGGGCTTCTGACAATATCATTAAGCTAAGAACATGAGGTGGTGCAACTTCTGGTGCCTTGGTGAAAAAGACAGAATGGTCTCAAAGAAGGAGGATACATATGAGAACTTGTGGTGCTTATTACACTAAGCTAGGATGCTTGCTTAGACCTAATGTAGTGATGTTGCAGTTCAGGCCAAAAACCTTAAGATGAAGCATAACATCATTCAAGTAAAGGACCAAAAACTAGAAACATGAAACTTAGGCATGGAAAGTAATGATTTGGTCCAGCTCATGGTGTCTTCTTTAAACACAATGTCATTCCAAATGTTGGTTAAAATACCAAATGTGTTCCTGAGCATTGTCATGAGACTAACCTAACTTCCAGCTTTCAGATGTCACCAACAGAAACGTTACATAGTAGAAACAACAACGTAGCCACAAGTATGGAGACTATCATTGGCGGGAGTGATTAAGGAGGAAGCTGTTTTTCTAGCAAATTCTTTGCTTTGGTCTTTTCGCATTAAGTAGGATCATGAAGTATGAGCCATAGAAAATGCTTTTCTGATTACATCTTAGCTCTCTCAAGGAACTGTTTCTGCTTTATCACAACAGTGCTCACCATGGAGATGATGAGCTTGTGCGTGCTCAGAGCTCCGTTATTAAGTCAACTCTTCCTGCTGCGGCGTTGCAAGAGGGCTTTTCAGGAGGAGAGAGATGTTTACCAAATGATTCACTATTCTCTCTCAGCATTTTCAATGTCTGTTTGCCCATGTGACTAAAGATTGTATTTATTATTTGACCTAGGCCTAAAATTTTCTTCTGCTATTTCATTATCTCTGTCTTTTAGCTTTCCCAATGGCATCCTTCTTTTAGTCTCTAGTGAAAAAGAGAATTGACTGAGGCAAGCAGGTTGTACGGGATTCGTGTTGGTCTTGTCTAATTTATTGTTTATGGTTTGATGATATCAGAAACATTTTTTTCAACACCAGCAGCAAATTAGTTAAGTCTAGATATGGGTCTTGGCCCAGTTCTATAGGCTGTTTCAGAATGGATGTATTTGACTTGTAACCTCAGTGGCAAGTATTTTACTGAGGGAAAGAATCTTTTAGTCAAATCCATCAACTCAAATGTAAGTACATTCTATCCCTGAAAATCTAAGCATCTGTAACATCCTTAAAACAAACAAAGCAGAAACCCCTTTCTATGAGAATGGTGTTTTCTGATTCTTCATTATTTCCCCACAGTGAAGACCAAAAAGTGGTTTGAAGAGCTGTGTAAATCAATATCAACCTAATCCCACCTGGAATTATAAGAATTAAAGTGGAATCACAAAATTAAAACTACAGTTATTATTGTTACTCTCACAGTATCTTCTTGGGAACGCACCAGACATATAGCATGTCAGTGTTGAACTCTGGCAAAAGTCTTTGTTTCCTTTCGTAAGAGTTAGATTAATTGACTAAGGACCTGAGTTTTTGACTCAATTTAAAATGAAACACAGGTAAAATCTAGTAACAAGGTGTTAAGTGGGTAATATTCTCTTGCATACAGTAGTCACACTCACGTCTAGAGAATTCACTGCCTAAAATTCACAGTACCAAGGTTCATTTACACTTTTCCTTGCACATGCTTATTGGTGATACAGTTTAATTTATAAATTAAACTCTATAAGAGGTTAACAGTAGCTAATAACAGGATAGAACAATAGAAACCAGTAAGTATAATGAAACCTACATTAATATGATCACTGCCTATCAAAATATCCAATGATACTCAGACTCAACCTCAGATGATGAGTACCTGATGAGTTGAAGTGGGGTGGACAACACAGGGATGGTGATGGAGTGTCGGTTACCATGGAAGTGTAGTAAAGACATTGACTGAAGTGTGAAAGCAGCCATGACAGAGATGGCTATTAAAGGGGTGATAGAGAGGTAGCATATACAGGCTGGATCCCTACATAAGGGGAAGATCCATAGTGTAAGATCAAATGGGATGGTATAAGGCTTTATTGTACTCAGAATAGTGTATTCTTTAAAACTCATTCTGTATTGCTGGGTTATTCCATGTGTCATTTCTGGCTGGAAGTACACTCACTATAGGACGTCAGCAAAGCCACAGGTGAGTGAGAACCACTATCTCATGAGTAAGTGCAATGCAACTCTTTAAATTGTTTGGGGAATGAAACTGGTAAGAAAGAAAGTTAACCATGAGTAGGCCGGGTTGAAGTTGGTTTGCCTCCATTATGAATTAGACATGGGATTGTATGAGAAAATTAATTGTTCAGAATAGTCTAACTTAGGCTAATCCTTTTGATGGACCACACAGAATTTTTTAAAAACAAATCAGTCTGTGTACAGGAAAAAATAAAACATAGGCTTGCTATTCAAAAGGAGGGGGAAGGAACACCTCATAAAAATGACTGAGGAGCAGGACAAACAGGGGCGGAAGCCATGTGTGACGTAGATGATGGCCCATACCAGCGATTTTATAGACTGCGATCTGTTGATCTTTGCTCCGTCTGACTCTAAAAACAGAGCCAGAGTTATGGCCATCTCATCTAAGATTGTCCCACCCCCTAAGCCAGGGTTCTTCTTTCTTCCACAGCTCTTCTATGCTTTAAGGAAAGCTTGGGGATGGGACAGTTTCCTATGACATTTTCATAGAGTTTGGAGGTAACTAACAAACTCACGGAGCCTTAGTTTTCTCACTCATGAGATACATATCATTTTCCTATCCACTTCCTGGGAGGCTGAAAAGGCTGGAAAGGTCTCACAGTGTAGGACACGTGGAGCTTGTGAGCAGTGGAAGCTCTGACTTTTTCTAGCTCTAACTTCGGTGCTGCCTTACAAAACTGCTAAAACCTTGGTCAGGAAGGCTCTGGTGGCAGCCTAGTAGATAACATGATGATTGACTCCCAGTGGCCCGGTGGGTGGGACCAAAGAGGTAGAAGCAAGTGATAATTCGTGATCCCTCAGAGAATGAAAACAGTTCTCAATTCTTAAGGATAAAAAAACGTTTAACAAACAATTATATTGATGAAAGACACTATAATGTGCTTAAGTATAACCTCGAACCTTCGAAAAATGAAAGCCTTTAAAATACAACTGGAGGCTGGAATTATAGCAACAGAGATAATTAAAAGATTAGATGTTATGTTTTCATTGTAGAGGGACGATGACAAATTGTTCCCCTGAGGGTTTTGGAGTTAGCTGAGGATACAGAATAGATTGTGTTTCACCCCAAATCTACACATTCGAAGTGACTGCATCTGGAGATAGGCTAATCAAGATTAAGTACATTGTGATTGTTAATACTGACCACCAACTTGATGGATTTATAGTCATCATGGGAGCAAAGATCTGGGCGCACTCGTAAGGGAGTGTCTAGACGATGGTAACTGAGAGGAGAAGACTGAGGCTAACTAAGCAGTGCCATTCCATGGGCTGGGGAACTGAAGAAAAACAAGGAGCCAGGGAGCTGAGCATGCGCACTCCTCACTCCATTTGCAGGGGATGGGGGTGGTGGTGGTGTTCCAATGTGACCTGTCCTGCCTCTGTGACTTCCCTGTCCTGCCGTGATGGAATGTATCTACAAATGGACTACTTTGTTCAAGTGTTTTGCTGCAGCGACAGGACAAATAACCAATACAGAAGCGACTGGGGTTACATGGAGTAATAAAGGTAAGGCCTAAGCCAGCAGTCTCCTGTTCTTAAAGGGAGACACGAGGAGTGCACACGGATAGAAAAGACCCAAGATACACTCTGCAGGCCAAGGAGAGAGGCCCATGGAAACTCACTAACAGGCACTTTTATTATGAATGCTCAGTACCAGATTAGAAAAGAAATAAATTAATGTTGCTTGAGCACATAACTCAAAATAAATAGACCTGGGCAGTTTGTTTTGGGTTTGATGTTTAGTGAATCCTACCTGATATTGAATCCTTACCAAGCAGACAGAATCCATAACATGTGCATAGCCCAGTGGTCTTGTGGGGCCACTCTTCTAAGAATCTTACAGTTTCCTTATTAGAATGATTTGATGCAAAGAAGTATGATGACCAACTGAAGCTATGATCGTTACAAAGGACGCAACAAAATAGTCTTTATGAGAGCAATACAAAAAGAGCCTTACTACGGCAAAAACTGAATAGTTTTTCCTTTGTATCGAAATAGAAGGCAAGAACTGTTATCTTACTGACTAAATACAAATCCATTCTCCTATTGTTAACACACCCTCAGAACAAGGTACCTAAATGAAACATCTGTGTCTTCTAGCTCATGCTCACTCCCAGACTCCATCCACAGGGTCAAAAGGTCACACTGATGGTCAGTTTCTGCAGTCTCAAATTCTCTTACCTCAAAAATTTCTCCTTTAATCAATGTTTTAAAATGTGATTTTAGGTGTTTATGTTTTTCAAAGATTTATTTATTTTTATTTCATATGTTTAAGTATTTTACCTGCATGTACACGTATGTATGCCACATGTGTGCCTGGTGTCCAGGGAGGTCAGAAGAGGGTGTTAAAGCCCCTAGGACTGGAATTATAGGTACTTGAGCGCTGTCATGTGGGTTCTAGGGACCTAACCTAGATCTTCTGCAAGAGCAGCAAGTATTCTTAACTGCTAAGCCACCTTTCTTCATATTAATATTATTTTAGTTTAAAAATCTTAATTTTGGAGCTCTATGCTGAAATACTGCTTTATGAAATCGTTTGGTTTGCTTCAGAAGCCAGAGAGAGTTTGTAAACAAAAATCATCTCTGCAAGCCTGGTAATGAATGGGAGCCTTTGAAGTTTCATCACTTGTCCAAAGACATTCATTATATAATTTTCTCAAATCTTGAATAAATTTGAAATTTTTAGACATTAATTGTTTGTCTTTCCGAACAAAAGATCTCGAGAGTGTGAATCATGAACTCTAAAGGCTGTCAAGGCTGTCGTCTTCCCCGCTCTGAGCTTTGTCCTTGTCCCCATGTCACTGCTCTTATTACACTTAAGGGCCTCAGATTCTGCACAACAAAGCCCCAAGTCAGGCCAAACTCTATTTCCAGACTCACGATGCTTGTGGCTGTCCTCATGGAGCCAGGCCTCACCTTGCCCTCAGAAGGGCAGCTGCCTTTGTCTTTTACTTTATTTTATTTTACATGAAACTCTTATTTTAGCTCAGAACAGGTACCTCCTAAATCTGGATCCAAAGTTGTATTATCAGTTCAGGGAGGGGAGGCACAGAAAAGGATACAATGATTCTAAAATTGTTTTTCTCTGGTCAACCAGATAATTTTCCATTTAAGGAACCAGTGGCATCATTAGAGTGATTGATATTCTGAATAGTTAATCACATCCCCCACCGCCACTACCAATCACACTAAACCAAACCAAATACAGCAAGCAAAACCTGTTGCTAACCAACAGTCAGTTCTAAGCTAGTTAATAAAATGGTGTAGGTGCCAAACATAAATGGACTGGAGTACAAGAACTCAGTGACTCTGTTTCTTTAAGACTTGCTGTTCTTTGGAGGCATAAGGGGAAGTTTTCTGATACAACAACCTTCCAAAGGTCGTCTGCTCGGTGTCAACATGGAGGTTGCCGTGACAGGAGTGAGAGGGGGCGCTGTTGCATGATGCTTTCTCCCAGAATCCCAGAGAACTGTGTGTAGTCCTGACGATGACGGTTAGAATCACACCACTACTAGATTTTTGTTTTGAATATTCCTTTCTTGAATCCCATGTCCTTTGAAACATCTACCCGTGTAAGATTTGTTCGGGAGATGAGATAGTTTCCTAGTAACAACTGAATTCTCAAAGCAGAAATCAAAAGCTCACTCTATGTATTCCAGATGAATGGCTGCATTTATTAAATATCATTCCAAGGGGAGCAATTTGATTCTGACTTATGCCTGGTCCTTATTTTTATTTGGCCATCTATTTCAGAGAGGGGAGATTATTAAGACCAGACATTGACTAATGAAATTTTAATCATTCTCTGCTACACAAATTACACTAAGTAGCTTTGTAAGGAGGTCTTAAGAGGTGGGGGGAGGGGGCCTGGTAAGGAACATTGCCCATGGGAGAGAGAGCAGTATCTCCCAAGGATGGATGCAGTTGGGAAATGAGCTGGAGACAAACCTCTGGCTTCCTATGATAAACCCGCAGAAGGAAGGCAGGCTTCCTTCCTGAAGTGCACCTCCTTGCTACTGACAGCCCACATCTTCCTGCTACGTCGCAGTATTCACAGACTGACATTTCTTCCTCAGAGCTAACCCTCTTTCTTCCCTAGTTCCTCTTTCTCAGGCCCGGAAGAACAGGAGCCTATTAGTCACCCATCTTCACTCCAGTACATGAAGACAATCCCTTTGTGTCTAAGTTAAATAACCGTGGTGTCTCAGTGTTTACTCAGAAGGGCTCCAGTCTTATCCCTCTATCGCTTCCACCCCCTTGTTTCCTTGTGTGCACTTGTTCATGGTAAGACCTAAATGAAAAGTACCTTAAATCTTAAATCATATTTAAATGAACAAATAGCTTCTCTGTTCTGCTACCTTAAAGCTTGTTGGAAGCTTCTTTATGAGTGTGTGGCTTACTAGGATGCTTGGGACTCTGCCATCAGCCTGAAAAACCATCCATGTGAGCCTTGTAAGCTTTGTGAGATGCTTGCAATTTTCTTCTCTTAAAATCGTGAGTTGCCTACTGATTTAGCTTGTTAATTTGAGTGCTGAAAAGTTTTAATACAAGATTTGGCACTTTTTTACTTATTAATTTAAATGAAAACGTCATTCACATCCATGAGAAAAATGTTGGAAATAGTGAGGCTGCCCTCCTTTGACTCTGAAGATGCTTCAATTCAGAGTGCCGGGCTTGCTCAGCGCATACACAGGAGAGAACGCCTAAGTCTAAAGTTCTTTATCGTATGCTAGGGCTGGGCCGTAGGGTTTCTCACCGCCATCATTTCATTTCAGGAAATGTGATTTGCCTGGTGCTATCCAAGTGATGCCATGACCAAAACTCAGCCCAGCCAAACTGTGACGTCACAGTGGTGTGGAGTAAGAATTGGTTTGCTCTGTTCTGTCATCTTTATCTCTGAGCACTGGCCTAGTAGATTTTTTTTCATGTCACACAGGTGAATTTGTGCCCCTTTCAAAGTTTTTAAAAATTCCCCCTATTTATTTTTTTATTTCTCTTGTTCATTGTCTTTTAATATTTGGATGTTCTTATGTTGGAATTGACAGTGTTTTTTAATTAACTAATCAATTTCTTTCTTAATTATTATAGAATGCATGAGTGTGTATGCTCACATGTATCCTGGCATGTGTGTGAAGACCAGAGGACAATTTGGGGAGTTAGTTTTCTCCTTTCACCCTGTAGGTTTCGGGGACCAAGTCAGGCTGCCAGTCCTAGACATTCTTTCTTCTTAAAATTCTCCTAGAGTGAAGCTTCTTCATGGATTTGCATTAGAATTTAATTAAAATTATAATTTTCTTTTGATTCTTTAAAAAAAAAAACAACTCTGAAACCTTGATTTGAGCAAGCGTTCAGGCTAGAGACCAAACAGAAATAAAGACATTGGGGACAGCTGTTAGCTGAGATTCTCAGTGACAAGCTGTAGGGCAGACCTGTGAAGTTCCTTCTCTCTTCCATTCCAAGGCACACAAGCATAGCTTACTAAAGCTCCCTCCTTTTGGCCTTTTGGAATGTAAAATGTGCTAGCCTGGGATGGACCTTTGACAACACCATACAGAGTCCTAAGAACCATTTTCTGGAGCCATTCCCATGATGGCATTGCTGTAGGAACTTAGGCGCTGTATGTAGGTGAGAAAGCCAACCTTGGCACTTTACAGGAGTCTAGAGAGAGTACTTTGACACTTCTCATGGCTCAGGTCTACTTCCGTGAATTCTGTCTTTGGAGTTTCCTAAATCACTCACAAAGCAGGTACAGTAAGGAAAAAGAGTCAAGAATGGTTAAGGACCCTTTCACGTCCATTCATTGATAAGCATTGAGACATCATTCAGACCTTGTCCACTGCCGCTCCACTTGAGCCTCTCTGGAGGCCTGTTCACATAGCTCACGAAATCTTTTTCTTAGATGAATCCTTTTGATAGGGATTTTTTTCTGGGCCTTCTTCACTAATTTTAATATTGGCAAAAAACATGCTTCTATTTCATAAGCACACATACAACAGTAAGGGCCAAAATGATTTGTACAAAGGACTAGAAGGCCAGAAATATGCCAGACTGTCTGCATTTTACTGTCAAATGCTACCCACATGAAAAGCACCCTTGGGAAACTGATTTTGACAGAATAAGGACTCTGTTATCTTGATTTATTTGTTTATTTATTTATTTATACTGTTGTTTTAACATAGGAGGAGAAGAAATCTGTGTAGCAAGCCTAGATTGGGAGTTTTCATCTGTAGGACTCTTAAATGGTGAATTCAACTGACTAGAAGGACAAAGGCTGTGTGGTAATCCAGCCACATCTCCTAAAGTTACAGAAACCATAGAGACTCACTCTCAAATTGTTCAGCAATACCAGAGGGGCACTCTGGTTCTTAACAGCCTCCTGTGCGTACAAAGCACAACTCTTAACAGAACGTGGCTTTCCTCCGTGATCAGTGACTGCTCCCTGCTTCTATCCAGACCCTCAAACAAACAAACAAACACTGTTGATGTAAAGACATCCCCACCAACCTAAATGGTTATTGTTTCCTGTGGCATAAACTTGCAACCTCACAAAGATTTGAGAGGGAGCAGAAAACTGCTCCAGAGAACCACACTGTGAAAGCTTCCATGTTGAAAAGAAATGGAAAAATATTTGAAGTTTTTCATGTCACAACTTTTCAAAAGTTTTAAATGAATTGGTGCCCATTAGAATAATACCCGGTAAATTCAAATTAAAATACATAATCACAATACTTAATTAAGGCTTGTGATCATAACTGGAAATGTTTATTTTATGGGTTGTTTTGAAACACATTACTGCGTGTTCTACAATACTCCCAGAATTATTGGGCTTTGAAGTATAATTTAATATAATAGGATATTGTGTTTCAGAAAAGAGACAGACTTGAAAGGAAAATGAAGCCTACGGTGCAGCTTTATGTTTTCAAACCGAAGGTTACAATAGGAACCTTTTCAACAAAGAGCTTTCCCAGACATTTGCTACGTGTTAAGTGGCAGCGTTTGGAAGCTGAAGCAAATAGATTATGGGATAACTACATTTTCTAAATCTAAGCTATCCATAAGTTGAGTAAGTGTGTTTTCGACAAAATTAAACCTCTGACTGTTCTTTTCTCCACAAAATACTCTCAGGGCCACCAGAAAAATCTGGTTATCACTGAATTGCGCTCATCTGCTCCTTGTAGTCATTTTAGATTAAATTTTCTTCATTTTTTTCCCATTTGTCTTGCCCTGAGAGAAACTACTCAAGAAGAAAGAGAGAGAGAGAGAGAGAGAGAGAGAGAGAGAGAGAGAGAGAGAGGGAGGGAGGGAGGGAGGGAGGGAGGGAGGGAGGGAGAGAGAGAGAGAGAGAGAGAGAGAGAGAGAGAGAGAGAAGTCTTTGGAAGCCATTAAGCATGTAGAATTTTACCATATGGAAAGACAGTATTAAAAGTTGGCACCCAAATGATAGCTTCTTCGCAAGTCTCACTGTTAGTCAAGGACGTCTGAATTCCCCCTGAAAACCCCGAGGATCATAGAAGGAATGGCAGACTCAGCCAGCTCACAAATCACAGAGCACAAGACTGTCCTCCATCCCACACGGTGGGTGCACATCTTTCTCAGAGGGGTGGTGGGCACCCAAAGGGAGGGCTCAGGCTCAGATTGAATTTCAACTACTGGTAAAGATGATAACCACACCCAAAGATGTGTATTTCTCGATATTTGTGATGCTGTTTCATTTTAGATCCACAGAAATTTCTTTTGTGGGAAGGATGACATGGTTTTACTTTCTGGGTCACATATTTCACCACTATTGGAGGAAATTTTCAAGCAAAAAACTTGTATTGAGTGTCTGTTACATGAATAAAAGTTGACTTTCTCCCTTCCCTCTGGGCGAGGATGTTTATATCAACTATAGACAATTGTTCACATTAAAAAGGATAAACACAGCTCTCACCCTTCATCATAGAAGTGCATTGCTTGCAGTAGGTGGGAGGCAATTGTGTAAGTCCAGAGCTGCTCAAAATGCAGGGAATAAGGCATCGTGGGAGACCAGCATCTACAGTGCAACTTGTACATGCAAGTCTCAGAGAAAATCATGAAACAGGGGCAGAAAGATTGTAAAAGCCAGAGACCAGGCATGAGATAGTGTGGTTTAGACCTGACAGAAATGCTGTACTCCTAAAACCACAGCAATATCACTAAATAAGCAAGACTTTTATGTAGCGACCACACCAGTCAATGAAACAAGCTTGGATAGGTGGGATTTTACAAGGTCCCATCCCTGAATGAAAAGCTACAGGCAGTGGATGATTGCTGAGAGATGGAGAGTCAATTTTCCCTGTGGCTAAGCCCCTGACAGGTGTCTAATTCTAAGTGGTCACACCTAAGCGCATGTAGAAGAGCACTAAATGGACTTGGGTTCAGTTCATACACACACTGGTGGGCACACACAGCCATATACGTATGTACACACACATACAATACGTACACATGTACACACATATATTACACACTTATACACATATATACATACACAGACATATAGTGAATATATATATATATGTCTCTCTCTCTATATATATATATGTCATGAACTTGAGAGGGAGTTTGAGGGCTTGGGGAAGCTTGAAGAATGGGTGAAGGGATTGAAATAATGTAAATATAGTATTCATATATGAAATAAAAAAAACTAAAGAAAAATAATTTAAAAAAAAAAAGAAAAACAAAACTTGAAAACAGAGCCTGTCCATAAAGCAATTCAGCAATGTAAGGATGAGTTACAAATCCATTTAAAATTTAGTGGCATATTTTAGGGAAGGAATGGAATCCACAAATGGAATTAGTTGCTTCCACCAGCATTGAAATGAACTCTATACTGGGGTTTCAGGAAGCTGAGTGTCTCCAAAGGATGAAAGTGAGGGAGAGTAGGAAGCCAGCCACACAGCTCTTGAGCTAAGAAATAGCATGTTGGCTGTAATCCAGACATTAAGTCATTAGTGGCACAGTTCTTGACTCGAGAGCCACAGGGCAACCTCAAAATCACACTGGGAGCCAAAGAGTGCTCCCCTCCATCGCTGTTGCTCACGGCACCTGTTTCCTGGGGATGGGGATTCTAGTACCATTTTCTGGACCAGAAAAATGTCACAGCCTCACAGTAGAAACTTCAGAAGTGTAGTCTCACTTTGAGTGAAATTTCTAAATATTCTGAGAGTGCAAATGCCTAGCTAAACCCACGTCACACTCTAGCCTGAGCTGCAAGAGGCTGAGAAATACGTTTTAATTTCACACTCTGAATTAAAGGAGCATGCTTGAAAAGATGGACTCGTTGCCTGCTTAGTACCAGTCCACAGGAACTATCCATCTGTACACTGATGTTTCTAAACAACCAAGATAAACAATGTGTTATTGTACCTACCTTGCTCAGCAAACATCATGGAAAGGAGGCCACAATTAAAAGTGGGGACTGCAAACTTAATCCTCTTCAGTCACTGCTAGCAAGTATTCATCCCTTCCAAATTTCAATTATAATTTTCTTTTGAAATCCCATAATGCATGTGTAAACTATAAAGTTATTTACTTAAAGCACACAACGTCTGTGACATAGAAGGATAAAGGGAAAGAAGAAACATTTGTATTGACATACCGATACACACACATAGAAATAATTGCTAATTACTATCATACTCATTTCTGCAAGGCATTTTAAGTTTCCTTGCTGCTTAGATAGATCCTATTTCCCAATCTGTGCAGGATTTTCACATCCTTGCCATGCACCTAGTAGAGTAATAGTCAAGTATTTGAACTGGTAAAGTTGGTTTACTGTATTGCTGCAGCCTTCCATCACCTTTTCCCACAGGGCATTACAATATGTAGGGATGCTTCTGTGGAGCCAATGAAGCTTGTATGGAATCAGCTGTGCCTTCCAGCAAAAGTCGGAACAACTAATTCCAGCCAACAGGATAAGTGACACTTTGTGCCCATTGTTTTAGTCACTTAAGCAGCTTGAAATCATCCAATGTTTATTGAAACATTTCACTCAATTTCAACGTACTGCTGTGTGTTTTTGTCTACTGAATGATATCTTAGGCCAAAGTCCAAGTGAGAAGAGCAAGTATTTTGACAGTTGGGTAGTATATACTGCAGACATTGATGCCCTACCGTATTCTCAGTCCCTTTGCTTTCTTTCCCTGTGTGTTTAGGTCATGTGTCTATAGAACTTATTACAACATAGGTTCCATTTCCAACTTGCTCTCTGCAGATTCCCATTTAAATGGACACAAAGAACATGCTAATAGCCAAGCAGTGATGGCATATGCCTTTAATCCCAGCACTTGGGAGTCAGAGACAGGTGGATCTCTGTGAGTTCGAGGTTTACAAAGTGAGTGCCAGGAGAGGCTCCAAAACTACACAGAGAAACCCTGCCTTGGAAAACTAAGAGACGAGGAGGAGGAGGAGAGATAGAGAGAGTGAGAGAGAGAGAGAGAGAAAGAGAGAGAGAGAATACTAATCTTTTAACTAAGCGCTAACTCAGAGCCAATCAATGTTAATAACCCTAAAGCTCTGTGATCATTTTATCCAATGTGTATTTTTCCTTTCTACATGAATTTAGTTCATTACAGAAAAAAAATGACTTGTTCATAGTTATAGAATCATTGCAGCATTCCACCTCTTGCTCATTGGACTGTACCCTGATTTAGACATAAGTAATGGCTGGAGAGCCATGATATCCCATCTTGCTGATTCAAATCATGTTTTACCAATTTTTAATATAAATTTCTCTAAAGATTTTATTTAATTTGGATTTATATAGATTAAGTAGACTATGGTGGACTCCACCCTTCTAGTCTAGAAATACCAGCTAAACTACGACACTGTGAAGACCTGAAAGTCAAGTCGTTCTGATCACTGCTGTGCCCCCGAGTACCATTCTTGCCCTGTCTTAACTGATGCCGTGATCTGGTCACCCTGGATCTCAATGTTCTCTTTCAAATGTGATGCTTTTCAGCACATCCCATTCCATTCCTTTATTTGATAGTTCTATATCTGGTACTACTTGTACCAGAGTGTTTCTTAGTTCCTTTGTGGGTTAAGTTCCTTTTCAGAGGAAAGAAAGATAGAAGATAGTTTGATGTGTTCACTGGAAATCAACACCCTAAAGATGGTAACATCAATCCATATATGTAACCTACTGTGGCCTAAAGGCTTGTGTCTCTACCACGAAATTCATGGTGAAGTCCTCACCACAAGGTATTAGTGGAATTAGGAAATTAGTTTTTGTGATGTTATTAAGCAATAGTGACAAAGAACACGTGATTAGATTAGTGCCCTCACAGAGGAAGTATTAGATGTATCTCTTGTCTCCTCCCTTGTCAGGAGCAAGACTGACAATGTAGGGTCATGAAAATCAGCTCTTACCAGACTCTCTCTCTCTTACCATCTTAATCTCAGAATTCTGGAGGATGGGAAGTCTAAGCTATTTCATATCCATCTGTTTGGCCAAATCAATAACAGGAGATCCTGACACCTGATTAGGTGCTAGGGTGGAGGCTTCTCTGTCTGGAAGCTCTAGTCCCGTGAAGGTGCTAGACGCACAGCCAACAGCAGTTGTCTACCTGCCTGTAAAGCACATGAAAGGTAAAGGTGACCATGGAACAGGTGGTAACAACTAATACACTCCATCTCTAAAACATTTTTCTTATATGCCTGCTTATCTTTCCAGCCTATACAGAAAAAAATATATTATTTTAGGTTCTTTGAACTGAGTGTGAGTTACCCTACTTCAGCCATCTTTACCCCACAGGGAGCTTATAAAATGTGAGGGTCTTGGCCAAGTGGTTAAGAGCACTGACTGCTCTTACAGAGGACCCAAGTTCAATTCCCAATACCCATATGTCAGCTATGGTGAGTGATTTTTCTGACATATGGAGGAGGCCTGCTTTAGTAAGAATAGATGAAGCCAAAGAGATTTCAGCTCAACTCTCTCTTCTGCTCAGACAGGCTAATATTTTCAAATACAGCACCCACTTTAGTGAGTGGAAAAAGGAATATTACCAATACAGTATTAAG
The DNA here is from genome assembly GCF_014885135.2 of Alexandromys fortis. NCBI lineage: Eukaryota > Metazoa > Chordata > Mammalia > Rodentia > Cricetidae > Alexandromys > Alexandromys fortis. Next base: position 1,336,406 of record NW_026067959.1, on the reverse strand, counting down.
AGACTCATACCACTAAAATCATGATCTCTCTCAGCTCAGAGCAGTTCACTGATATTTTAGGGTTAGGGATATTATTGTTTAGTCTTGGAGCAATTCCTTTCCCTTTTTACTCATTTTAATATATAAATAGTTTTAAACCTTGGATGTGTGGTGGTTTGGATGAAAATCACTACTATAGGCTCATAGGCTATTAGGAGATGGTGCCTTGTTAGAGTAGGTGTGGCCTTGTTGGGAGAAGTATTGTCACTGGGAGTGGCCTTTGATATTTTAAAAGCTCAAGCCAGGTCCAGTGTCTCTCTCTTCTTACTGTCTGTAGATCCAAATGTAGAATTTTCAGCTACCTCTTCAGCAACATGTCAGCTTGCAGGCTGTCATGCTTTCTACCATGATGAGAATGGATTAAACCTCTGAGCTGTAAGCTAGCCCCCGTTACATATATTTCTTTCTAAGTGTTGACATAGTCATGGTGTCTCTTCACAGCAATGGAACCCTGACTAAAACACTCAGCAAACCAAATTATTTCATTCTTAATAAAAGGAGCATTGAGGCAGAGAGTATATTGTGGTAGACAGAGGGCAGACTTCAAAAGGGACAGTTTTTTCACAATTATAATCTATATTCCTTTGAAGAGATTTCTCCATATTCCTTGATTCTAGCATTCATCATTTGCAAAAACTAGTTGTAAAAGCAACTTAACAAGTCTAGATTAAGGATAGATAGCCAAGGATCAATGTGTAATACACCTAACTGTTAACCCTTCCCGAAATACTTCTTGTGTTGGTTAGTTTTTTACAGTGGTAATTGTGTAGCCTAATTTTGAGTGGAATCCCCACAACTGAAGACACCATGAAGAGAGTCTGAGGCTTGGCACCGTGTAACACCATGTCTGAGTCCCCGAAGGGAGGCAAGGAGGCCTTGATGAAGATAGAGAAGATACCAGGACCATGGGATAACTGCCAAGGACAGCAACAGCTTTGGAGTGGAGCCTGTCTGAAACTATGACATGAAATACGTGTGAATGTCAGAACCTGAACTGTGGAGCTACCCAAGCTCCTTGGAGCCCAGAAGATTATGAGTGAATACCAGATGTGAGATATTGAACTACAGGATTTAATTTATACTATTGGGGTTTGGTTTTACTTTGATTTGATTGTAGCCATGCCATTTTCTGCTTTTCTTTTAATATTCTGGAAGCCTGCAAAGACTTTGAATTTTAGATAGACTATGGATATTTTAAAGAGACTGAAATTTCAAAGTGTGAATCTTTGAAATCTGTGGGACTTTTAAAAGTTAAAATGTTTTATATTGTGATAGTGATATTAGTATGGAATATGAGGGATAAACAGAAATAGAAAGGCTGTATTTGTCAAGTTGGTAAGGAATCAATTGGGTGGCTAGTTTTTGTCAATTTGACATAAGCTAGATTCATCTGGAAAAAGGAAACCACAATTGGGAAAATAACTCTATACAACTGATCTCTATGCAAGCCTGCAATGTCTTTTCTTTATTATTAATATGCGAGGCCTCAGGGTATTGTGGGTGGTGCCACTCCTGAGAAGGCAGGCCTGGGATATGTAAAAAAAAGCAAACATGGAAAGTCTGGGGAGCAAGCCAGTAAGCAGCGCTCCTCTATGGTTTCTGCTTCAGTTCCTGTCTCCAGGTTCCTGCCTTGAGTTCTTACTTACCTTCATGATGAACTACAATTGTAAACTAAAATCCCTTCCTCCTCAGGTTGCTTTCAATCATTGTCTTTCTCAGAGCAATAGAAAGTAAACTAAGATACTTCCTTACTAATACAATAAAATAAAGGTTTGGGGGAGTGAGTTTTATTCCCTGCATGAACCACAAGTTTCTTATTAATTACTTATCCCATTCCCAGCCAGTGTTGAGTAGGAGTAAGCACTGCAAGAGACAGTAAGGTCTCTAAATACTGAAACTGGCTTGTACCAACTTCTGAGACCCAGTTGCAATCTTTTCAAAAATGCTGTGACTTAGTGTCTAAATACTTTAATTACAAAGCTAGAATTATATAAAGCTATAATTAAATAAGTTATGTTACCACAAAGGCCGTAAAGACTCACACGTGATCCTCCTCTAATTGTTTTACTCTATGTCACTTTATTGCCCATGTCTTGAGATTTTCTTCTTTACATTGCCTGCCTAGTGGAAGGCCAAGTTCAGCAGCACGTCTGTTACCAGATCCTTCATCTGAGACACAGTGTTGCCAGTTGGAAATTAGCCTTGGTGCCAACGTTGACTCCCTGGAAATCAACACATGCTGCAAATAAGATTGCTTTCTTCCCAGAAGAACTTAAATGCTTACACATGCCCTAGCCCATCTCTAGAAAAAGGCATCAATTCGGTACCAAAGATAGAAATTATTTTCTATTTACAGATTTTCCAAATTTTATGGTGGGAAGGCTGCTTTCGACTCTAAAACGACAACCTTCATCATCAAGAAGTTTCTAACCTTTGAAAAGTGTGGCTGTATAGCAAAGCACAGAAATTACCCGCAGATGCAGTGGGTTTGTGTGGGCTGTGCCATTGGAAGCAGCAGTTTCTGTCTGTCATTGAGAAGTGAGAGTGCATTGCCTTCGTCACCCTCTGCTTCATCCTGACAGAAAGAAAGTTCAAATAAGATTCTGACGTAAAACAAGTCAGAATCTGCAAGCAATTTGGAAATGAGAGCTGGCAGTCATTGTCATTTTCAGGTATGACAAACAATGCACCCATTTTTGTCTTGCAGCAGCTGTGTGAGATCTGCAGCAGTTACGGGGCTCCAATCATTTCCCTAGCGACAGAGGAGAGCACAAAGAGGGCCAAGGCGGAGGAGCAAGAAAATTGCTTTCAGAAATCACATCACAGTTTAGAGCAAGGGCATTGATGTCCCTGGTAAATCACAAACTATGGCAATTCGATTATTAAGAAAAAAAAAATCATGACAGCTCCTTTGGTAAATACTTTCTTAGAGAAATTTACATAATTCAAGGTATCTGTAAGAACAGAAATAAAACACATATAATGTGGTAAGAACAGCTATGTGCTAAACAATAAATTATTATTCCTCGCACATGGAAAAAGATTTAAATATTAAAGAAAATCTAAGTGTCTAGATGATAGCTGCTATATTCTGCACTGATCAAAATCACATCTTCACCTTCTTGAACTAATAGACTTTCTGGCTCATACAGTCCACTGAAGCCAAGACAGAAGATGGTCCTGTTTAGTCCCCTCTAAGCTTATTCTTTACAAACATGTAAAAGAGGTACACATATGCCCGTGGAGACATACAGGTTGTCTGGGTTCTGTCTGTTTGTTTGTTTTGCTTTTTATTTTTGTTCTTGTTTGTTTTGTTTTGTTTTGCTATGCTGTTGATAGCATGAACCTTTCATATAATATACCCATAAGGCATTGTTAAAGTTCATAATTACAAATACCCTAAGGTCAGATCCTGAAAAATAGTGACATAGTCTCAAGATGAACTTCCTGCTTTGACAAGATACTGTCTTCTTCTGAGCTTCTTTAGCTTGTCTGTCAATCTGTTTTGGCTACTGTAAGAAAACACCCTGGGGTGCATGATTTATAAACGGCAGAAGGCTCATCACTCACTGCTCTGGACCCTGAAAAGCTCAAAATAAGGTAGCAGGAGACTCAGCATGTGATGGAGGATTATATTCTGCTTTAGAGATTGTGGCATCTTGCTACATCCTTTCATGGTGGAAAGGGGTAAACAAGACCCTCAGGTCAGTTTCACAGGACACCAATCTCTTCATGAGGGCTCCACCCTCATGACCTAATCGTTTCTTCAAAAGCCTCATCTCAATGCTATCTCTCACTGAAGATTAGATTGTGACATGAATTTATGAAGACACTGACACTTAGACCATAGCTTTTGTGTGTCTCTAAAGACTAATTTTTGTTTCCATTTCATTACTTGATTTTTCAGGAATATATTATTATTTTCATCATCCTCATTATCCCATGTAGAACATGTCACCTTAGCATCATGGTATTTTGTGAACACACACACACACACACACACACACACACACACACACACACCACGTACACCTACACCTTCACCACTCTACCATTGTCTCCTATACCTTATTTTTTCTTGATGAAAATATCTGAAAATGCAGAATGTTAAAACTGAGCTAGTATCAGTGTGTTTAACAAAAGCACAGAAAATGTAGCACAAAGAGCATGATTCAGAGTGAAACCTGCCTGGGCTTGAGTTCTCACTCTGTGTTATGTTAGCTAATTAAAAAATTACACTTCCAAGTCCACTTTAAAACGCATTCAGCAGCCGATCTCTTAAGATTATACGAAAATCAAAAACATATGTAGAATTTTAGAACATCACGCTTATCAGATGTTGCATGCTTAGCAAGCATATCTATCACCATTAGTTTTTTATCAAAATATAAATAATGATGTAGCCAGCTCTCTGGAGGCAATGGGGATTCTTGGGGCCACCACCTTACAAAAACAAATAGTCTTATCTGGAGTATTTTTTCATAAAAATCCTTCCCAGGTGGACCTGGAAAGCTGGGAGGTTACGTGGTAAAGTCGGTCTTTGACAGGGGATAGCAGATGCAGCTGAGATTCCTTTTATCTACGGCACAGCTGTGCAAAAGGAATGGCTCTCTGTTTCTCCAGGAGCAGCCCCCTCATTTCCTTGAATGTACTCTCTACTTGCTCACTGATAGATAATAAAGGATGTTGTTTGCTTTCTTCTTTATGATTTTCTTTAAAGTCAAAGCCCAATTACTGCCACTGCCATATAGGGAACTTGAGAGGCCACTAGCCTGAAAATGTCACTGGGCATTTCCATTTGAAAAAGCCAGCCCAGTGGGCTCTCTTTACATCCACCTGCTGATCAAGGAGGGTTGTTTGTCCGTGAGTTTCTGGTGTATCTGTGTGTGTGTGTGTGTGTGTGTTTCTTTTTGTATGCCTGTATGATATTGTCCTCTAGACAATCATAATTTTAAGAACATTCCAGTTAATGATAACGTCTTCCAATTATCTAATACCTACCATACCAACTCTTTAATTTCATGTTTTTCACTTTCTTTTTGGTTTTAATAGTTTTTGTTAATCTATATATTTTTCCCTGTTCCCCTCTCTTCCTCTCCCCTCCCTTTATACTCTCTCCCGTGATCCCCATGCTTCGAATTACTCAGGAGATCTTGTCTTTTTCTACTTCCCATGTAGATTAGATCTATGTATGGTCTCTCTTAGGTCCTCTTTGTTGTCTACGTTCTCTGGGATTGTGAAATGGATGGTGGGTTTTTCATTGCTTTATGTCTAAAGGCCACTTATGAGTGAGTACATATGATATTTTTTCTTTCTGGGTCTGGGTTACCTCACTCAATATGATGTTTTCTAGATCCATCCATTTGGCCACAAATTACAAGATGTCATTATTTTTCCCTGCTCTGTAGTATTCCATTGTGTAAATGTACCACATCTCCTCTATCCATTCTTTGGTTGAGGGGAATTTAGGTTGTTTCCAAGTTCTGGCTATGACAAACAATGCTTCTGTGAACATAGTTGAGCACATGTCCCTGTGGTACGATTGAGTATCCTTTGGGAATATACCCAAGACTGGTATTGCTGGGTCTTGAGGTAGGTTGTTTCCTCATTTTCTGAGAAATTGCCATACTGATTTCCAAAGTGGCTGTACCAGTTTGCACTCCCACAAGCAAAGTATGTGTGTTCTCTTTACTCCACATCGTCTCCAGCATAAGTCAAATGGACTTAAAAACCAAGCTCGTGTAGTTATCCCAATATCTAACAAGATAGACTTCAAACTAAAATCAGTCGAAAGAAGGACATTTCATATTAGACACAAGAAAAATCCATCAAGAGGAAATTTCAGTACTCAACATCTTTTATTTTAATAAGGTATTTTTGTTAACTCTTTGAGAATTTCATAAATGTATTTTGATCATATCCACAGCTCAGACCTTCCACGATTCCTCTGAGACATATCCTTTCCTCCCTATTTGCCTCCATTTCCTGCTCTATCTCTCTCTTTAGAAGACAGGATCTCGCAGCAGCAATCCTGGTCCTCTGACTCTTACAGTCTTGTTCTCTGAGTCTTAGGTCGCATGTACTAATTGGCGTGGACACTGTTGCTTGCTGCTAGTAACTCAGGACTGTGTCAGGTGTCAGGTGCAGTGTCCTCATGTTATCTTCTCTCTACCCATGTCTCAGGGATTTGTGTCTTCTATTTACTCATTATCTATTAACAAGGTCACTCAGAAAAAGTCACAAGACATTAGTTCACTCGAGAATGGAGTAAGGAGAGCCTACCCCCAGAAGTACAATACTTTTGTTAAACTGTCTAATACTTGAAACTACAACAAAAAAGGTGGGCTGGGGCAACATATTTTTACAGAGGCTGACCAAAAGATGCATAATTCTAAAGATATTTTCCATATAATATTCTATATTGGAAGATTATTTTGTGTTTTCTTTATTTTTGTGGTTTTGGATCAACACTAAAGTTTTCATAACAATGCCATTATTTCCATTCTAATTATGTAATCACTGAGTTTGACTCAATAATTAGAATTCATATTTAACTTAAAATGTTGAATAACACATAGGAAATCATAAAACAAGAAGTGATGTATACATATACACAGATGTAGACAATATTACACTTGGTGATGGATGGTACTTTTTAAGGAATATTAAAACAGATATTCAAGGGTATATGCAAATTAACATGGCTTATTTTGGCTTACAAAGAGGAAAGAAAGGACATTCATCCCCAAACAGAGTTAATTAGGATATAACAAAACACATCTAGGAGAGAGTCTAGTATTTTTTTCCCAAGGGCAAATTTCCTCCCAGTGGTCCCTGCAGTCGTCTGTCATCATGTCCACCTTGAATAGAGCTGGCTGCATAGTCTTTACCGATAACTTAGATAATAATTACCTTTAAAAATATAGTATCGTTTTAATGAGTAGCTAAGCTGCAGTCCTGTGTTGTTATCAGCCGTAAACCTTCTATTGTAACCATGTGATCAGATGCCCTCATGTGACCCCTTTTGATTTCACCTTCCTAAGATTGCCTTCCGCATTCAGGAAAATAAAAATTTTAACTATTCTTTGAAACTAAAATTGTCTTTAGATTTCTCAGTAGCTCCTGGAGGAATCAAGGTTTCTTTCTTTCACTTACAAGTAGAGGGATGGCAGATACTAAATTAGTTTGGTAGATTTAATGTCTTTCAACTATTTCAACATTATTGTAACAGCAGCACAATGATAGCTTCACATTCGTAGCCTCCACTGTTGACCATGAGGAAATAAAATATGATTATAAATGTCCCAAAGGTTGTATACCTTTCCAAATGGACTAGGCGCTTGGGAGTCTCTTAATGACATTTACCCTGTTCTTGTTTTCAGAGCAAACAGCAGTCAGGCCTCAGTGGGTAGCTGTGCTTACAGCCTAGGATACTTCCTCCCCTCCATTTTTATTAGTTACTTAATAAATTGACTACAGCCTTTCTGCTTGAGAGACAGGTGGTTTCTCATTCATTGTTTCGTGTCTTAAATCTCAACTCTGTGCATCTGGTTAGATTTTATTCACCAAAGCAGGATGATTTCAAAGTCTTATGGAAAGCGCCCAACCTGTCATTTCTATCGACACCTCAGTAATACTGTGCGGGTACAAGAATTAGAGCTTGAGGATCGTGTAGACAGTGTTTTGACCACATTAGCAAACTGCATCTCTTTTGTCAAAAGAAAGGAGTCCGTGCAAACAGACCCTTGACCCACAGTCCATCAGTGCAGGAATTCTTTACATAAAACAGACTGAATAATGAAGGGAAACTCACTGTGAGTATTTCTTTAGATATTATTGACTTTACTTTAACCGTCTATATTCTGATTTACCTTTAATTATTCTTAATAATCAATTTAGAGATGCTTTCTTTATAACTCAAGTAAGATATTAAAAATTGTATTTGTCTATTCAGAAAAACTAGGGAATTAAACCCACCTAGAAATCTATCAATTGATGAATAGATAATAAAAATACATTACATATGCATAATATAATATTACTCAACTTGAAAGAGAGCTGAAATCATGAAATTTGAAGGTAATGGGAGGGACTGAGTGAGATCACCCGGGCACTAGAAGACAAACAACTCATGTTATCATATATGTGGAGATCCCAGCTTCAAATCTTTAGTTTTGAGTATTAACCTGGAGTACACTTGAAAGCCAGGAACATAAATATGGCAGGTAGTAGAGTGATAAGGATGGGGAAAGGGCGGTTGAGGGGAGAATTAAACAAAAAGAAGTGGACATAAAGAAGTTACATGGAAATCTATAATCTTGCAATTCAAGTAAAATATAATTATAGGGGATAATAGAACAGATGTGATATGAAAAATTAGTGGTAGGAATTACTGGGAGCTAAAGGTTTAATCGGGGCTGGAAATGTTAGGGGAGGGAAGAGAGATATCCTAAAAGTTCAGCATGTAATTACTCTGTGGGATACTTAAGCAGATTAACATTTAACAGAGGCAGAATATTTTAATACTTCCTCCTTTTCTTGCCATTTTTTCTTCTTCATTTCTTCTTTCTCTTTTGTTTTATTTAACGCATGTAAGCTTCCAGTTTCTTAAATGCTTTTGGAACTAGTTTGCCATGTCACTAATGTCCTTATTACTCAATTAGACATTAGCCTATAATTTTATATTAATTTGTTTTTCCTTTTACTTTCTGTAGAATGTACTTCGATGCCCTTGGAGAGTACTGTCTGTATCCCTACATGCCTATTAATGAAACTATGGCCTTCTCCTTATATAGAGAATGACATTGCTGTCTTGTTTCTAAGTGGGAAGAAGCTAATGCAGTTTACAGTTTAAATAATAGTGTGACATGCTTGAGCTGGATCTGAAAAACCTGAGTGTGTCTAGTGTGTGAGTGAGCGACACCTATCAGGATACTCTTTTCATGATGATATCTAGCACCTAGTGGACATTAAGGAACAGGATGTCCTTGTGGTCTTGTTTCCAGAAGATCATGTTTTACAATGGTACCATCTGCAGTGGTAACCAACAGAGTGGGTAGCACCAGGACAAGTTGGTACCACCCAGAAGGAGATAAAGAGTCTAATATGGTGGTGGTACCCAACACAGCAAGAGCAACATTTGGCAGAGAGAGTGAATACATTGGCTCTGGAAGCAGTCTGAAAGACAATTAAGCAAAGCAGCCCAAGTGTGTTCCTTGCTAAGACTTGCAAGAAGATAACCTGTAGATGCTGAATTAATGATGCCTTCTGAATACCATTAATCTGAAATCTGTTTTTGACTGATGTTCTCTGGAGAATGACTGAAGGGCATCTATTTTGAGTTTTAGCATTAATTATAAAGAGGCAAGCTGTTTTCAATGGTGAGGCAAGATGCTGTTTTCTCTGTAATGGAAATCAAGGATCCTAAATGTTTTCACCTAAACAGAATATAAATTTCTTCTCAGAGGTTGAGTCACCACAGAGCCACAGGCAATCAGCTTCAGAAAAGAGGTTCAGAAACACTAAAAATGTGTGATAAAGAACTGGGAAGACCTCTTCCAGTCATTAGTGGTCATAAAATTGCTTGAAAATTAAGATATCTACAAATATATGCTTGAAACACTTGCTGCCTAACCCTCAACCACATTTTAGAAATTTGGTGATAAAGACATTTTGGGACCTATTTGATTAAAAGAACAAACACACCATTACCTGAAAGGAAACTAGATAGTTATAACAATTAATAGCAAATGTGTTATTAATACCTTTCTGGGAATCAAATGAGCTCATGGTATTTTTAATGACAATGAGAATACATATTGTTACTATGCTAAAAGCAGGACATATATTTAGTGAAAATTACCAAGTAACCTCTAATTCTCAGTCAATTTAAGTCTCTGTTGTTTTCCTCTACAACCACTTAGAGAGTATTGAAATGAAAAAAATGAAATAGTGTAAGTAATAACAGCTTAATGGGGACCGGGAGTCTTAAGCAACCGTAGGCTGAATGGGGTCTTATCAGTTCTATCGCTTTTGAGAAAGAAATTCTTCACGGAAGAAATTCTGCCCCTTGAGTTACTTCACATTTGCTAAGACACAGCAGTAAATGTCAGAGTCCAACAATGTTGGGATTTTAAGTCTGTGTGTGTGAGAACGCAAATAAAACTATCCCACACTAGCTCAGAATTGGCTCTAATGAAGGGTTCTTTATTTAAGGGGGACTCACAGATCACAGTCTTCTGCAGGAGCAGGCAACAGGAATCGAATCCAGCAGGCAGACAAGAGAGCAGAGAGAGAGAGAGTGAGCATGTGAGCACACATTTTTGATACTCAAGGCCACGCCCAACATGGTCTAGCATCTCAAAGGTCATTGGCTGAAGGAGGTTCCCCAGCAACTGTGCAACTAGGAAGCCAGCTAATGCGGTAGGAAAAAAAATCAACAAGGTAAAATATATATATATATATATATATATATATATATATATATATATAATGCATATACAATTTTTGCCTAATTAAGGTCATGTCCCTTATGAATAACAAGGGAGGAAGATTCTTCTTGGAGTAGGGTATGGGGAGGAACTAGGAAGAATCTATAGATTTGGTGCTCAACTCCATGATGGGGCATTATACAGTTACTTGGACTTCAAATCATGAAAAAGGCAACAATGAAGAATTCCTGTGAAGGATTTTAATTTTTTTTTGTTTGCTTGTTTTTTTGAGACAGGGTTTCTCTGTGGTTTTGGGCCTGTCCTGGAACTAGCTCTTGTAGACCAGGCTGGTCTCGAACTCACAGAGATCCGCCTGCCTCTGCCTCCCAAGTGCTGGGATTAAAGGCGTGCGCCACCACTGCCCGGCCCCTGTAAAGGATTTTAATGAGCGCCTGACTGCAAACTTTCATTTGGGTTTACACTAAGCATTCAAAGTATTTGCATAAAGGAGAAATGCAATATTTGTAGACTTTTCAGGTCACATTGTAATTTATGAGGATGGTAGGGACACTGAGAGAGCTGGCCCTTCCTTCTCACAGAAAAGGATAAAAATCACAGACAAAGATGGGATAAAGTTACTTTGGGGTCTCAGATACAGAGCTAGGAGGGAGGCTCCTAAAAGCAATTGATTTGCACTCATTAGATGTAAGATGTAATCTTGCAGTCCTTATCAGAAGTTAAACTTTATGGGTTTGTTTAGGGCTTCGAAGGCTCTTGGACTCTGGATCTGCAGATATGTTCTTTCACAGAAGGCTTTCAGGTGAAATGGGAATTGTGGGAAACTCTGCAAGTATCCCAGGGCAGCAATTCTTTTTCATTTCTTTAGCATACATGGACATATTCGCTCGTTCTTCTTCTACAGCAATGTCTTGGGGTAGATTTAATTCTGCCTGTGTCTGTCTAGATTTTCTCACTGCACAGTGACAAGACAAAATTCACTTGTTACCTGTTGGAAGATTGACTGTGACCTTTCAAGTCTTAATTTCTTTTTTTCTCCAAATTCAACAAATGTATTCCATATCGTCCACATATTTCTTTATTTTTAAAACAATCTTATTTTACATATCAATCCCAGTTCCCTCTCCCTTCCGTCCTCTTGTTCCCCCCGCCTTCTCCTCATCCCACTCCCTTCCACTCCTCAGAGAGCATGAGTCCTCCAATGGGAAGACAGCAAATTCTGTCACATCCCTTGAGGCAAAATATACATATACAAGGCCCTTTCCCCTGTATCTAGGCTGAATGCTGGTGGAGGTGGTGCATGCTGGTAGGATTGGCTGAAGGAGGCAGAGGCAGGAGGATCATGAGTTTGAGTCCAGCCTGGGATACACATATTTCTTTTTAAAATACATATTTAATAGAATTACATCATGTTTTCCTCTTTCTTTCTTCTTCCCTCCAGCCCTTTGAGTTACCATCTTTCTAATTCCTCCCATGTCTTCCTCCTACTCTCAAGCTATTGGTCCTTTTTTCTTTAATTATTATTTTTCTATCTATCATCTATTATCTATCTGTCTATCTATTTATCTATCATCAATTTATCTATGTAATCCAAATTCTGCTAAGCTATTAAATAATCAAAGTCAAATTGTTTTGTTATGAATGCCAGAACAAATTAATCCGTATAGTGATTTAGACATAGATTAAAAACAAGTTTCAGCATCAAATGCTTTAAACAAAATAAATACTCCAGTTGATGAGTGTTGCTTGCTTTGGTGGAGTAAAAAAAGCCTGACCAAGATGAACAGAGGTTTGGGAAAGGTTCTTAGTGTTCCAACTAGTCTTGGTAAGGTGACTGAAACCAACAGAATTAAGATTCGGAACTGAGCCAGTGTATTGTTTGAAAACAAAGTCCTTTGGATGTGCTGTATGCTTGTTTGTATATGAAATATCAACCAAGTAACAGTGAACAGAAAGCTCCATAAACATCAATATACAGGCTGCTTTAGAAGGCTAGGTAACACAGTGCTTAAGTAGGACTTTGACTGCAAAGTTGAAAGGCATGGTTGATTTTAATGATATTGTGAAAGTAGGGTCAATACTGCTTAGTGCTCAAGAAGGTGTGTGGGTGACAGAAACACACCAAAATAACACCAATAGCTCCAGCTCAAGTAACAGGGACTCTATGCAGTAACAGGACAAGTTACAGGTAAGGATCAAGGATGAAGGACATAGGATTTGTTTGTTAAATAAACCCTTCCCAGCTAATAGTCATAGAATATTGAAGTGCAAGGTGGCTTTAAGAAGCAAATATTTCCAAAAATCATCTTTAATGGTACTTCTAAATTTCCATCTCCATTATAGCTATAAAATGTCTTTCTATGGCCCTCTTTTCATTTGCAGACAGCTTGAAAAACATCATAAGCTAATGTTTTTGGCAGCAAAATATTCACTTCAAAAGAGCATAGATGGCTTTTTAATCTTTTACCTGAAATTTCTAAGTTTGTATCTGAGGTGTTATAATTAAGTGGTTGTATATATCAAGTACACAACTTCAGTGTTCAGGGGATCCCACGGAAGAGGATGCATAATGACCGTGAGACCCAGAGGGGATGGAGGACACCAAGAGAACTAAGCAAGGTGTGTTTAAGCTCAGAGTCTGAAACACTAAGCAAAGGGTCTACATGAGTCTACACCATATAGACATGTGTGTATACATATATATGTATACGTGTGTATATATGTATATATATACATATATATTAATAACTAACAGTATTTTTGTGGGACTACTGACTATGAGAACAAGTGGGTCTCTGATTCTTGTGCCTGCTCTTAGGACTCTTTTCTTCATGTTGGCTGACTGTTATTGCTTTATCTTATTATATTTATTTTGTCTTGTTTAGTTGTTATCACTTAGAAGACTGTTCCTTTCAAATGAGAGACAGAAAGAGAGTGGATCCAGAGGGGATGGGACATGGAGGCCCAGAAATGTGAGTCTATTTTCACCTTGCCTGAAGGTCAAAGAGTTTTAACTTATTTGAAGTTATTGACAAGTGGCTTACACATCCTGACCTAGATGTAGTTACTTGGTCTTTTTGACAGTAAGATGGCCCGCCCATACAGGTAGATCCATTCCACCCTGACCAATGGTCAAGGATATTCAAGCATACTTCTGCTCCTTCATATGAATGAAGAGGTTTGACCTAGAGAGTGGCTGCCCTCAGGTTACTTGGTCTAGGATAAGTTCACTGTCTAAAGAACAGAAATCTAGTGACTTGCTGTCTCAAAGTATTGAAACAAGTAACTGTTCTAGTTATCTTTTGTATCCTGTTAAAGCAGTTTTTTTGTTGCCTTCCTCTCCCTTTTGTATTGGGGTATAAAAGTGTATGGAAAATTAAATGCAGGTGAATTTCAGTACTTACTGAAACTCCCTCCTGGTACTGTCCTATGTTTTCTGTTTTATTATTTTTCTCTTGTGTTTTTGTTTTCTTTATTTATTTTTCTAGTTCCCATGCCCATATCCTAGCAAGTGGTCTCTGACAGGAGGGAAGATGGAGAGGAACTAGAAGGAATGGAGGGAGGGGAAACTATAAACAAGATATATTGTATTGAACTGGGTGCCCAACTTCACAGTCATGCATGGGCAAAGTCTCAAGCTTTCAGTAAGTTTTTCCTTTGCTACATACAACACTGCGAGATGGTTGACCTGGGTCCTTCCTTTGCCCCAGCAGAGATACACATACATTACACATGGTTTGTTTCATATGTTTACCTGTCCAGTGATATCAGCTCCATGTATATTTTATTCCTTTCTTCTGACTTTTCATCGAAAATACTAAAGTTTTTTGATCACAGTTAAAAATGAAAGAATAAGATTCTTCCTGATAGTGCCAACTGAACACATCTGAGTGTAATATTTAAAACACCTTGTTTATCCTTTGACCAAGTGGTCTACATAAGCCTTTCACATGCCTGTGGTGCTGGTACTATGTTTTCCTGTTTCCATAGGTGAACCACAACTGAGAGCAGAATGCTGCCAATAGCAAGGGCATGCAGACCATGGATTTAAACTGATACACACACACACATGCATATACATATTCTCCAATATTGACACAACAAATTTTAATAAAACCTAGCAGATTATCAGATTAATCACCTAAACAAAATAAAATGATGTTAGCATAGATGGAACTGTGAATGTCTCTTGACCACAGACAGATGCCAACCTAGAAATAAAAGCAGAGGTGCTTTTAGAGCATTTAGAGATGCCTCAGCTTGCCAGAAGTCTCTGACTTTGGCCTTAACATTCCATGTGTTTAAAGCCATGTCTAACCATACCATGTGGTTTCAGCCACTGTATTTATGAATGGAAGCCACTGTCTTTGTTATTCTTTTGTAATTTTATTATGTATTCTGTGTTTTTTGTTTTTGTTTTTCTTCTGCATGGATGGGTTGGCAGTTTCCACGTAGAGTGGAATGACAGATATTTGAACATAAAGCCCAGTCAAGGTATCATTTTCCTTTTCATAAACTGTCATATTCTCATCATTTACAAGAAGAACGGTGATATATATCATGGTATATAAAAATAGGTTTGTTAAATGATAGGAAAATTTATGCAAAGATATTTGACAGGACAAACGTAAGTGACATACATTTGTCATTTAATAAACCTCACTCTCATACATTCCACTCAAAGCTGTCCCCCTATAGCAGATGACTCTCACATTAGAACGCCTCTGGACTCCCCATCCCCACACCCCTACCCAAGGCTTTTCACAAACAAGACTGGAATGCTTCTAAAGGCCTCTGTCTCCCCCAGAGCCCTCTCTATCACAGGAGCAGTAGAAAAGTCATGGGAGTTCCTGCACCATGAGAGAATTCCCTAGTGACTCCTAGGAGCTGGTCAACAAATAGTACAGTTGGGTCACTCTTAACCTTGAGTCTCACTTTATTCAGTCTTCCAAAGCTCCCCTTGTTTGCCCTTAATAGTAACCTGGGGAAGAAAGGACCTCTATCAGCACCCTCTCTTCTCTGTCTCAGCTCCCCACACCACACTAATACACTACACACACCCAAACCTAGGGAAAGCCAGTCAGAGACCAGTATAACAAAGACAGTCCCCGAGTCCTTCTCTTATTATAGCCCATAGGCTATCTGCAGCAGTTTTCCTTATATGCCAGACCTTTGCTGATGTCAATGAGCAGAATATGCTGTTTACATGCTGGGGCCACAAGCTGACTATGATGAGTGCTTTGTTTGGACATGGGTTTGCAGTATTGGGGTTTGATCTAAGGCCTCCCACATACAGCAAAGGCCTCAACCCCTGAGTCCTACCTGCAGTCCTCTTTCTACTTTTCCTTTTGAGACATGGTTCACTGTGTTGAACTTGTGAGCCTCCTGCCTCCACCCCCTTCCTATCTGGGTTTGCAAGGTCTGTGCTGCCAGGCTCAGCTCATGAAGAAGGAAGGCAAGTTAAAGAGTGGATGACAGTGTGTGGCAAGTTCTCTGAGAGGAAGACATTCCCATGGTGATGGGAAAGTCAACAGAAATTTCCAAGACGAAAAGATATGGCATTTAATTTAATTTAATTTAGTTTAAAGAAAGGCTAGGCATTAGTTTAAAGTGGAATTGAGCTTGGAAATTGTTCAAAATGATGCTGTAGGTGATAGAATCAGTGTATAAAAATGTCTGAAAGTTGGCAAGGTAAGTGTGGGCAATAGCAAACATGGAAAAGAAAATCACTAAGCTCAACGACACACCAGAGTGTCACATCTTTCTCCACATAAAACTTTGAATATTTTGCACTGCCCCATAGGTTCACTACAATGCCCCAGGGTACCTTGGGACACAGCAGGAAGGACTACCATGCTATCTGCTATGGCCATACAGACACCACCTCAAAGTAGTTAAAACGTACACTATACATTTCCTCTTATATTCTTATAAAAGTCGGCTTTTAGGTACTAATGTGAATATATAAGTGTACTAGACAGTCAGACTGAAACAGAAAATGAAGGTGAAGGAGTTCGATTTGATTTCAAAGCCTGAGAAGAAGAATGTTGGGCATCCTAAAGCTAAACATATTCCATTAAAATTGTGTCTACTTAAGAAAACAATGAAATATTTTTCTTTCAGTTTATAGGAGTTATGTCTCAACTGGCTATTAAGTTAGAACATAAATATTCATTAAGATATTTAGAACTAGCAAATTGTGAAAATGTACACAATAAAGGGGACTATTACACAGTTACTTGTGCCTCGGGATGCCATGAAAAATTCATTAAGATACTTTAGAATGTATTAACTAGGAAAGTTTGGGCCTCTCTGACTTAGAGCAAGGAAAGGACATGGGTAGCCCGAAGTGAGATTGCAGGACGACCAAAGCAGTAACACACAGACCCCAGATGTGCCTTTCTTTATAAAAACATAAAAAATTCCCTCAGAATGGAGCGAAGTCTTCAATGTAATGACCCTGAACACTGAAAACACCAGGAGAAAGCTCTTCAGATCATTAGGCTCAGCAATTATTTGAGAGACAAGACCCCAACAGTAGAGAAGACTAAAGCAAAACATGACAAACGGATTTACATTAAACCAAAATGCTTATTTGGCATAGAAATGATAAGATATAACCTCAGGAAAGTAGAAAATATCTTCAGGCTATACTTTTGAAAAAGGTCTGAGAGATAAAATAAAAAAGGAATTTTTTTTAAAAACTCAGTGAAGTAAGAAGAATAACTTGATGTAAAATGAGCAATCGCACTAAATAAATAGTTCTTTAAAAAGATAAAGAAATGTCTGACAGGTGCATACAAAGCTATTTAACTCTGATAATTAGGGAAGCATAAGATTATTCCATTATAAACAGCTGTTATCAAAAAGACAAAACAATACTCAAGAACATATGGAGAAAAATGAAACCAAGCACACTGTGTGCGGTACTATTTGTTAGTAGATCCCTTGTGGAGAGCAGTTAGAAATGTATCCCCCAAACTTAAAAACAGAGTTACGACAAGATCTAGCAATCCCACTATGTAGTATCGATCCAAGGGCCGTGAGATCACTGTGTTTCAGCCACGATCTTGCTTTACACGGGTCAAGAAATAAGATAAATCGTAGTGTCCATCAATGAATCAATGGCTGAACGGATAAAGAAAATGCAGTCTATGTACAGAGCTAGAAAATGAATGAAACTTCCTTGTGGTGCACATCTGGAGTCCCAATACTTGGAAAACAGAGGAAGGAATATTGATGGACGTTCAAGGCTAGCAATAACTACATAATGAAAACCTCTGAGAAAGAGGAAGAAAAGTAAATCTTTAAAAAAGTAGTCTGTTTACAGCTTGTGTAAGTGAAAAAGAATTATTTGACATTGAAATCCTATGAAGAAATTAGTTACACCAATAACTGACCTTCTGGTTCTGCCATGCAACCCCCGGGATCTTAGTCCAGGAAAAGAAATACTCTTGGGGATGGTACTGTCAGCCGTGTATCATCTCAGAATTTTTAGAAAAAAATGTTTCTTAGGGTTAGCACTTCTGGAAAACAGTAATAAAATGTAAAGGTGTGAGGAAGGGAGTCATGACAGAATGGATTTTTATTATTGTGGACTTTTAATGGCATCTGGCCTGTCCTCTTGTGATAGAATTATTGCTGAGTTGATTCAAGTTACGAGTTAATGTTGTTTAAACAATGTTGTTTAGAAATGGTGATGGTTACTTCTATGATCAGCTGTATAACAGCTATTTGTATTTCCATTTTAATAGTAGCAGACACTGACAATTATTTTTGAAGTCCCTTAATTCAATAAAGAATACAAAGTAATTATATTTCTTCTTGAATTATTAATAAAATTTTCCCCAATTCAATTTCATTCCCTTGGGATATAAATTGTATGTAAATATTTATTTCATTTGTCTTATCATTTTTAAAATAATGAAATTGGTGGAAGTCAATGTTTTTATTGTCTTTTCCTTTCAAATACAATCATGAATTTATAGATTGAAGTGTATTATGTGGCTTGATTCAAGTTATTATCTTTATAGTTTATTATACTATCTCTGCTTGGAACAGTTAAGACCCATTGAAGTTGCCTCTTACATCTTTTAGAAGTAATTATCGTATTCACTGATAGCTTTATTTCTAATCATTTGTTTTACAACACTCTTAAACCAGAACTAATATTATCTATTTTATAATACATCCTTGATTCTTTTTGGTATGAATGACACTTAGGGATCAGAGAGAAAGATTCATTGGTATTGGGTCAACCTTCTTCATATGGTATTTTGTAGATATAGTTAAAAATACTTATTTACATATAAGTACATTGGAATGGTCTTTACTATTACACTAACTATACATGGATTCATATTTTTACATTTTGATTTTCATGTTTACAGTTTACTTTTTAAATTAACTTTTGTTTTGTGATTATAAACATTTACATAATTCCCAAGTCAAATGAACAACTCACCTAATATTCATAGAAATTTTGCTTCTATTTTGTCACTCTGTATTATTTTTTCCATAATTAAGTAACTCTCTTTATTATAAATATTTTAAGACTCAATATAAAATGTATATGGGACAAGTTAAATGGTGACATCCTATATTCATTTTTGCTTTGTGTTGCTTTTTATATTAATATACTATGGGGATTCTTCTACATAAGTGTATAGATTTGTTAGTCATTCCTATGTAACTATATAGATTTCCACTGTATTGATAAATTGCAGCTTATCAAATTGTATCCACACACATAAAGGATGCATTCCACTCTGGTTCCCATTTGGAAATAAGATATTTGCAGATATACTTGGCAGATGTAAAACGAGGTCACGCTCCTCCACGAGGCAGGACCTAATGATAATGTAAGAAAAGAGCAAAGGGGAAGAGGATCGTGCGAAGCAGAAATGGAGACCAGAGTGATGCAGGCGCAGGGCAGAGAACACCAGCTCAGATGGAGATCAGCATAGAGAGATCTCCCAGTGCATGGGGTAGAACATGATTCCTCAGTGGAGTATTTTAGGAAGGCCGCCCACATTTCCTTCTGTACTTCTTTTGTCTTGATGAATTCTCTCTTCATAGTCTTAGCCCGCTTTCCCCTGAAGTTAGATGCTTTATTCTTTCTATTTACAAACTCTTTTTATATTAGAGCAGTTAATCATTTGAGGTAACTGGCATCTTTTCCTAATTTGTTCTCTTATATGCTTACAGCAGGGTACTTATTTATTGCCATCTTTAAATGTGGTTTTGAGCTCTTTATTTTGTTGGATGAAATAATTTTGATATATAGTCAGTTTATGGATAATACATCTTCTGTTAAGATAAGAGCTAATATAGAGTATTTTATAGACAGAATTCTAGATGGTTCACTATCTTACTGTATGTATTGATTCATGCTTAAGGCTGATGTTGCAGAAGGTTGACATAGGACTAGCTTCTCTGGCCTTTAGCACTTAAATTAGATAAATAAATTGATCTTTGCTTGAATTTAGACTTTCTCATCTTTAAATTAACCAGGAAAGACTTTTAACAAATGTGCTTCATTTTCAGGATGTACTAAATTGACATTTAAATATACTACACAGATACCTTAACAATTTCAACCTTTAGCAAAATTAAAACTTTATTGAATTTGGAGTATCTAAATGTGTATACTCTTCCAAACAAATTTGTCATCTAAAGCAGGTCCCTTTTATCTAAATCCTGCAAGTAATTATTTCTATAACCTTGAGCAAATGTGCTCTGTTTTTACCATGAAAAAAAGATGTTTTGAAGTCTAAAATGCATCAGCTGGCTTCTTTGATCAGGGTCTAACACATTTTTTAGATGCTTGATATTACACATGTATTTCCATACCTCTCAGTTGGCAGGCTACAAACAGGACCGCACACTCTTCCACTGCATCCCTGCTCTTATGAGGAACTGTGGAGTTAAGGGCCTCTGTGAATGCATATAACTGCAGAGTCATTCATCAGCAGACAGTGGCAGGAGAGCAGAGGCTAGTTCACTGGGGTTTTCTGCACAACTGTCCGTTCTTTCTGGATGAGCTAAGGAGCGTTTCTATCCTTCCTCCAAGTACCAAAGGAGGAGAAGCATGGACAGGATAGGAATTTTCAGTGTTCCTTCTGGTTTTCCATTATATTGTTGATGATTTTCCCACTCCTGTTTAGGAGCTGAAGCTCCAAATAATTGCATACATTATTCCCCATACCCTTTGTACGCACTGTGTATCTGTATATGTGTCATTGGAGGCTAGAGTACAAGATCCTTAAAACAGGATTAGATTTTGCTTTGCTCTCATTTCAAATTGTGTATGAATTTGTACTTTAAATCTAAATTTTCAACTTGACTTTAATGATGGCTGGACTTTATTATTTGTGGATTCCTTATTTGTGAATTCATCTATGGACTAAACATCACTACAGTGTCAAGATCAGTGATAAGGCTGTGTTAGTGGACATTTCTGGAACCACACAGGGGGAAAGTGAATCACTTGATGGACACAATCCTGACTGAGGTTTCTGACTAAGACCGAACAAGGCAATACTCCGCCATCTTGTCTTTGTCTTCTACTATGCACCTTCTGCAACTTATTTGGCTCAACTTCTTCACATTCTGTCCTTTGGGCCTATGGCTTTGTTGTTGAGTATGTACGCAGCATTGTGTAAAAGCACTATACAGTGTATCCAGTGTCTTTTTAGAAACAAAAGGCCCATGGTGAGTCTTATGATGAAAATACCTGTGTTGTATGCAATTCCTCCTGGTATAAATTATGTGCTGTTGGCCGTGAGTTCAACTTTAATGGCACATAGTATTTGTTAACTGCAGCATGTTAAAATAGAAACTCATAAAACTAGGCTATGTAATGGAAGTTTGGTGAAAATGTTGTGCCTACAGGGTTATAGGAATGTGACCATGTATTTCTCCAGAGAGCAATGATTTATTATTTGTTGATGCTGAAGTCACAGAAACTCTAGAGAATATAAATACTTTCAATAATAAGACTCAACTGTGTTTAATTTTACTTTCATTTCCTTTAAACTAATGAGATCTAAACTAAAATTTGTACCTGGCATATAATTGGTCAGTAATAAATATGAATGAATGATTATTTATTATCAGAACCATGGTCAAAAAATTTTATATTTAGTGTTACTTGTATGTACATGTTCTAAGGTTGACCACTTGGGATTTTGATAACATGTTAGGAAGCTCCCCAAATAGACTCTGTAGAATATATACATATATTTTGTATATATAAACATATATATATAAAATTTTAATACATATAATTAATATAACAATAATGACTAAACAAGAATATGTCATAATTTGAGAGGGAATAGGGACATATGAGGAGTTAGAGCTGGGACAGAGACAGGTAGAAATAATGTAAATATACTACTCATGTATGACATTCTCGAAAAGATGAAAGATTTTAATGAATCAAACACAGTTACATTTATTTAAGTGTGAGTAAGACAAAGGACAACTTGGAGGAGTTCTCTCTTTCTACCCTGTGGGTCGCAGGGATTGAACCCATGGCATTGCACTTGGCAGCAAGCACCTTTGTCTACTGAACCATATCACTGGCTCAGAACCATGATTTTAACTAACAGAACTTGGTACTCTAATGTTATCACGGTCAGTGGTAATCATTTGGTGGGTGGGACATACCATGTGGTAAGAACACTTTTCATAGTTTACCTTTCCCTGGATGGCACACCTCAGTGAAATCTTCTAATAGTCATGCCTCTATTATTTTTCCACAAGAAATGACAGATGGTGTATGATCACCACAGGGGTAGAACTAAAGCTCTTCATACATAAACAAACATGGAAACATTTGTTATTTAAAGTGAGATCCCAAGTAAAATGCCAGGGGTTGACAAATCAACTAGAGCTGATTGAGTTCTCTTACCCCTAAGACATAGAGAATTGCAAGCCTTTAATACCAATAACCTTGTAAGTGCTATGTTAGGGGTTTAAGCTCTGGAGGAATTATACCAAGTTATTATGAATAAATATTGGATTACTCAATATATAAAGGGCAAGGACACACCATGGTCATGGGGGCAGCTTCTGCAACGACCATGTGTTTTCTCAAGACATTGTAAATGTCTCCAGGAAAGTCTTCTACTCAAACAGTTTGATGTTAACATTTTTCCCCCTAGAAGCCAAAGGTAGCCTGTTATAACTTAAGATCATCCCTGGAGGTCTAATACGATCTTGAGAATTCAGAGAGTCTGGTGCCTAGGAAGGCCACACCGTTCAGTGGCTCAGAATAAAATCTAGAATGGAACCAGCACTAACTGGGCTTATTCAGTTTGTGTAAATAGAGTTACAAAGGTGAAGACCGATGTTTCCACAGACGTGAGTCACGGTGCTGCTGTGGAATTCTCATTGGAGACGGAGAAACCGTCTTACCAACAGCATTCGAGCCCACCTCCTGTGCATCCAAGGACAAATGGAAAGCGTTTGAAGTTCCATTTGGATTCTTGATGAAAAGTGTTCCAGAAAAGCAACAGTTTTAAAGAGGCATCATGTGAGGAACAAAAGAAGCAGCGGCTCTCCTCCTTTGCTGTCATAGTAAAGCATCTCATTCCTTTCAATGTCCCAGGGATGCTCACGGAACAAAGAACATCTAATGTGTATGGATTCTAGCACAGATATTCCCAACAAAATAACAAAGCAAGCTATTCAGTCACGTAATGAGTAAAAATGAACTGTTACCCACGAACATCCATTCCTGAAGTGGAATTTTAGTCTTAAACACTAAACACATGCTTCCAAAGTCAATAGCTCTAGAAGTTTGTATTTAAACTTGATATCTGCCTCATTAGGGTTTCTAATATCCAAATAGCCGAGACATCGGTGCCTACAGGCATTCTCACATTATCTGGAAAAATCTATTATTTTTAGGAAACAAATACTGTCGAGGTAAAATTGTACAGTTAATCAAGATAAGCAGGTTGGTTTTCTAATGGCCTGGCTCATTTCTTTGGATTCAAGACACTTTTTTTTCTGATTTCATAACTGTCATAAAGAGAAACCAGGCTCTTTCAAATCTCCGTATGGCTCATTCCCGAAGTTATTTTCCAGCAGCAGAATGATGAGTCATCTGTATGCAATGACCTTGCAAAGTCATCTCAAGAGAGCCAGATCGTCCATTGAAACTGATAAAAGCATCGAGAAGCCCATGCATCACAGAAAGCAAGATTTCTGCTTGCTGCCAAAATTACTTGCGCTTTCAAAAAAATTTTTTTTGAGAACAATACTGGCTAAAATTAAAAACTAATAATATAAACAGAAGACATCATCAAATAGCCATTCAAAGAAAACCATCGTTTTCTATGAACAGCAGAGCTTCCAGACGGCACAAAATGTATTTCAATATTTAGTTTTTAATGAAGGGTCATTCAAGCAAGGCCATTTTTACCAGAGACTTAGTAAAAAGAAATAATCGACAGCATATTCTTGGCCTTTTATTCGCCAAGTGTTATATTTTTAAGTTCTAACACCGGCTGTATAGTATAGTGACAAAGAACAATTATACCAGCACTACAGGGGGCTTGACAGCAGGACCAGGAACTCAGTGTCATCCTCAGCTAAACAGCAAGTGTTTGACTATTCTAGGTCATGTGGGAACTTGTGTCAAAAAAAAAGGAAGAAGCTAATGAAAGAAGGAGAAGGGAGGGAAAGGGAGGAGAGAGACACAGAGTGAGGGGGGGAGAGGGGCTATGGAGAGAAGTAGGGGAGAAGGGGAGGGAGAGGGGGTGGGAACATCTAATCCAGTGTTAACACTTCTAAAGCTCTTTCTAGTTCTGAGTTCATGATTCTTGAAGCAATTAGCATCTATAACTATGTGTAATTTTAGACATTAATGAGTTTGGGGAATGTAGGAGATATTTACGATAAACTGTAAAAAGATTTTTTAAAGTTGAAGTTTGTTCCCTAAACACTCAGGTTAAGGATGAGATCTTAATGGAAAAGCTAGTTAAAAATAACTTGACAACCCTGCAGTATGTCTGTGCTTTAGTGATTGTATATGATGCTCCACTGGGTTCTGTTTTATGTTGCGTCACACAAGGTTTCCTCTGCCCCTGGTATAGATAAGTAAATCCTTTAGCCAGGATATCTTGTTGATCTTAGTGATGTAGCCCCTCATCCATAACATCTGGGCAAATGTAAAGGAGGTCGATTCTTCCTAGTGCTTCCATGTAACTATCATATTCTATCATATAGTCATGTTCTGTGACTATCAGCTCAAGATGGTCAGCCTGTAAGAAACCATGGCCACACAGTCATGGGATTCAACTGTATGTTCTTTGTCACAGAAAGATTATTTTGTTCTGGGTATAGTGAATAGCACTGCTAAAAAGAAGTTCCGGGGCTGTGAATGTAGCTCAGTGGCAGAGCATTTACCTCATATATGTTAGGGTGTGGGTTCAACCCCCACTACCACACACACACAAACACACACACGCACATGCACACACACACACATCAAAAGGCAAACATTAAACAAAGTAGCTTTCCTGTGTGTACTCTATTTCATGGAATTGCTTCTCTTAAAGCGGCTTTCAAATTCTGGCCACTCGGAAGAGAGAGGCTGGATGACAGTGGCATCATCTGTGTCCTCATAACTGTGACTGCCCCTGGAGCTCTGGGACCCAGATTTCACTTGACCCAGTTCCAGAGCTTATAGCCCTTTTCCGCCACATTGAGATCCAGATGGCGCCCAGAATTCCACAGCAAGAGTGAAATTTGATTTTGCAAACTAAATGCCATGAGATAAATATGTTCTCAGTCGAAGACTGGACATAGAGCATGCGCTTTCCTTTCTGTCCTTGTGCAGCTATTGGAAGGTCCAAGGACTTCCAGTTGCCATGATCCACATCACTACTTAGAGTCTATGGTCTTTGAGCCAAGCATAACATTTGGTCTGTTTTTATGCTCCACTTCCTTTAGTTCCATGCTCAACACACAGCAAGAAATGTTTATTAGCTGCATGATCAACAATATGATAATTTCCTTTCTATATTTAGAATGTGATCATGTGATTGGATCAAAAGTTTTATATATAATAATGAGATCCTGATGCAATCCAACCCACTGTCCTTAGTTTCCTGATGGTGACAACTCTATAGTTTAAGGGAATTAAAATGCACTTACCAAATGAAGAAAATTTAAATTACTAAAAGCCATTATATTCCCCCCTCTTCATTTAATTCTTACTCTGATTTAAAATACAAACAAACAAAGAAACAAAGAAAAAAGCATGTATCTTTTACTACCCAACTCCTCCAGACTCCTGATCCCTTTTGCCTTTTTGTCATGAAGGAGATTTTAGTTGCTCCGTGCAAATCAAATTGGAATGATGGTTGTGCGTAACTCCAGCCAGCCACACCCTGAGAGTGCGCAGAATCAGTCACCAATACTCATCACCTCTCCTTGTCACCATCATCTCCTCTCAGGTTTTTGGTTGCCACCCTCCTCTTCTCAACATTCTTCTTATTAGTTTGGAGGGGCAATTTCAGAACCATACATTCCTTGGTTCCCTTGGGCATTGAGTCTGAATTACTTCCCATGTGCTGAACCTCTCCATTCTTCCCCAGTGCCCCATGCTCAAGCCTCCCTCTTTATTTTACCCATAATGGAGCCTTTCATTGCTACCCCTCTCCACAAGCTTAAAGATCTTACAGCCTACCAACAGTAGGATGAAGCATTAGCACCTGTTCTGAGATCGACTCCCTTTTTTTCTTATGTAACCTAAATCCCATAGACTCTGCTTGATCCTTACTATCTACTTATATTTTTCTACAAATGTTTCAACTCTGCTTAAATTTAGTTCTTCAGTTATTTCCCCATTTAGACTGCACAGTAGAACACGGCTACAGAAAAGTGCTCAAACATAGTGACAAATTTGACATGTTAAAAAATCGAAACTAAATGTTGGCTATGGTAGTATATCTCTGTTATCCAAGTATCTTGGAGTTGGAGGTATGGGATCAGAAGTTCAGAGACATTTTTGGCTACAGAGAAAAATGGGGCCAGCCTGGGATACATGAGTCCCTATGTCAGAAAGAGAAAAGCAAAACAAGACAAAACTACTGCAAAACACCCGAAAAAAGCAAACAAAAACTAAACAAACAAACCTTCTGAATCAGCCTCAACAAAGCCAAGCCATCTTATTTGAGCAGTCTGTTCCATTCCACCCCTTCTGCCTCAGAGCGAGTTTTTGAAAAGATAGTTTTGCCCTTATCATCCATGACTTTTTCTCCAGGCAAATCTCTTCTTACAAGAACTAGACAAAACACAGTGACAAGGAACAAATTATTAGCTATTCCAGGACTGTGACACAAGGGTGCTTTGCTCTGAGTCAGATCCCTCTAAACACAGGATCCTGGGGAGCTGAATTGGCTGTGTAGCGAACTTGGCTCTGCTCAGCCACTACGCATGGGAGGGAGGCAGGAAAATTCGGCTGTGTTGCAGGGCTGGCAGCACAGAGGGGATCTATCCCCTCTAAAGCCTAATGGAAAACAGTGCAGGTAATTGGAGCTTAGTGCTGTGTGTTACCTGTAACACCACCTAGCTGCGACTGGCTTAATCATTAAAAGCAGACCGCTGGGAAAGCACAGTGCAAGCCCAGGACAAGAGAGAGAATAGAAAACAGTAGAGTTGACAAAGAAATCGTTATGAATGAATGAAATCCCAGAGCAGCTAATCAACACCGCAAAAATAGAAGAAGCAGTAAAACAATTCTTTAAAATATATTTATGATAGGAATTATTTGTTTTAGAATGGGTCTCACTATATAGCCCTGAGTGGCCTGAAGCTTGATCTATAGACCAGGCTGACCTTGAACTCACAAAATTATGCTTGTCTCTGCTTCATGACTACTGAGACTAAAAGTATACACCACCATCACAACAGAATTTATGTTGCTAATGATGAATTTTAACCTGAATGTATTACGTGCCTTGACAAGTTAAACACTGTGTGTGTGTATGTGTGTGCGTAGACACAGAGGAATTGCTTATTCATATATTTTCTATTAATAGATGAAATCTCTTCTTTTAATCACAACTATGCTTTATAACTATACAGAATTAAAGATAAGGACATAAGTAGATCATATCCTGGGAACTGGAATTCTCACATGTCAATTTAAATGGTCAAGAAGGGTAAAAGCATACTTTTGACATGTATCAGTGGACTTAATGTTTGCTGTTAAGAGAAAATTGTCTCTGAAACATCACTGCTGAGTATAGACAGGGCTGTGCTTGATAAAGAATTTAGACTTCTGAAGACAGTCTTATTGTGAAGTATTTTCACATATGCATATACACATGTGCACATGAGAGCACACACACACACACACAAAGAAAAAAAAAAGATGAAGTCTGATTGGGTTCAAAGAATAGACTGGATATACACTGCTTTCTCCCTAAAAGATGTTCAAAAGTTAGACTACATCAACATTCCCCCTCAGATTTGCGGAAATAGCATGTTTGAAACCATATGAAGAATGAAGGCCAAAGCGTAAGTGTAGGAGAGGATAGGGATGAATTTTATATAAACTTTGAATGGTGCTTGAGGTGTTTAGCGTTCATTGCCAACTCAACAAACCCCAGAATCACTTGGGAAGAGTCTCAGTGAGAGACTGTCTAGATCAGCTTGGCCTGTGGACATGACCATGGGGGATTTTCTTGATGATGTTAATTTATGTGAAAAGACCCACCCACTGTGGGTGGCACCATTCCCTTAGCTTAGGAATCCTGCACTGTGTAAGTGTAGACAGGAGGCTGAGCAACAGTGAACATGTATGCATTCATTTTGTCTCTTTTCCAATGGCTGTGACCAATTACTTCAAAATTCTTTCATTATTATTAATTAAATATATTCACTTATTTTATATCCCCTCCCTCCTCTTCTCTCATTCCCTCCCCACACCTTCCTTCTCCCATCCACTCCTCCTTTATTTCTATTCAGAAAAGGGCAGGCCTCCCATGGATATCAACAAAGTATAGAATATCAAGTTGCTGTAGGACTAAGTTCCTCCCCTTGTATTAAGACTGGACAAACCAACCCAGTAAGAGGAACAGGTTAACCAAAGCCAGCCAAAGCATTAGGGAAAGGCCCTGCTCCCACTTGTTAGGAGTCCCACAGTAGACCAGCTGCACAACTGTCATATATATATGTATAGAGGGACTAGGTCAGTCCCATCTGGGAGCTCTGATGAGCCCAGATTGGTTGTTTTTGAGGGTTTTCTTGTGATGCGCTTAACCACTCTGGTTCATTCAACCCCTCCTTCCCCTCTTAGGCAGGATTCCCTGAGCTCAGCCCAATGTTAGGCTGCAGGTCTTCCTCGGTTTCCACCAGTTTCTGGGTGAAAGTTCTCTGGTGACAACTGGGGTGGTCACCAATTTATGAAAATAGCAGAATACCATTAGGCATCATTATGTTGACCTTTTTCACCCAATTTGTTTGGTTCTACCCTAGGTCTCTTGGCCATCCAGCTGCTGGGTCCTGGCAAACACTCTAGTCAGTTTCGGAATAGGCCCATCTTGTTGTCTTCGGGTTTTTAAATGCTGTGAAGAGACACCATGACCATGGCAACTCTTATAAAGGAAAATATTTAATTGAGTGTGGGTCACTTACAGTTTCAGAGGTTCGGTCCATTATCAGCATGGTGGGGAGCATGCAGTGTGCAGGCAGACGTGGTACTGGAGCTCAGAGTGCTACATCTTACAGGCAACAGGAAGTTGACTGACTCATTCACCAGGCAGTATCCTGAGCAGAGGAAACCTGAAAGCCCACCCCCACAGTGACACACTTCCTCCAACAAGGCCACACCCACTTCAACAAAGCTATACCTCCTAATAGTGCCACTCCCTATTGATGGAGGCCAGTTACATTAAAACTGCCATACTTTCCTTATACATTTCGGGTATTTTTTCAATGCAATCATTTTGTAATATCAGGGAGATACTATTTCACAACAATGTTTGTTTTTAGATTTGCTTTTCTTTCCAAGAGCGAGGGATTAAATTCGGGAATCGTAGAGATGCAAATCCAAGTTGGCAATCATCCAAATTTATTTTCTTCATCCCTCTCTTTTTTCTGGAAGGATTTTTCCCCCTATGCTTTACCTGTTTCCTCTGTATTTCTTTCCCAGAGTTAAAATACAAATCTTTTCACGTCTTTGAGGAAAGGCAATAAATAAAAGCAAAGGCAACCCTTGGTGACTTCTGGAAGGAATCAGCTTGCAGCCCAGCCCTACCTAAAGGAGTGGGTCTTTTACATAAACTCTCTTGGGTGCACTTTTTCTCATCCTCAAACTGTGAGAACTGAGGAGTTGGGATTTAGTGAAAGTTGACAGTGGAGTTTTTATAAGGCACCTGGCAAATATGTCTTGGCTCGAAGAGGTGTGTGTTTTTTCAAAGCAAAGAGCTCCTTGATGCCTAAAATGCACTATCAAATTCAAGGTATCGGTCGATTTCCTCACAGGATTTTTTTTCCCCTGACAATTGTGTGAGCTCATTCACATCACGTAGTTAATCAATAAAAGAACAATTGCGCCTCCAGATTCTAAGCTCAGAACAGATTCCCAGCTTAGTAAACAGTTGAACTGTCTGAATGGTATTTCAAATCCTAGCGTTTCAAATCTCCACAATAGGAATGTATAGGGATTCCATTCCTTCCCAATACCCTTCAGGTGGAAGGCAACTTCTGCCTAAGGTGTAAACAAACCCTTTCACCTGTATTAGCCCGCACTGCCGCACCGTGAGGAATGGTTGAGTAGACAAGGTGAGGTGTTCAGACAAATGGAAAACCACAGTATTTACAGCTGTTTTACAACACATGTTGCAGGGACACTGAGGCAGGTAGCTTCTAGAAGACTGCATGAACTTCAAAGCAATTCCTGACCATAAACCCTTTCTTTCCCATTTCCTAACTCTGCTAATTTGAGCCTTCCCTTCTGTTTCTTCAGAGCAAATTTTATTTCTGCTCTGGACTAAATGTTTGTGTCACTCCTGAGTTCCTGCATAAAATCCCACCAGTGGGAGGTGCGGATCTTGGGAGTTTTGTTAGGTCCTGAGACTGGGACTCTCAGAATGGGGATTAATTTCTTTAAAACCAGGTACAAGGTGGCCAGGTGTGAGAGTCTTACCTTTAATCCCAGTATTCAGGAGACAAAGGCAGGAATATGTCTGTGAGTTCCAGGCCAGCCATGGTTATACAGTGAGAGCCTTTCAGAATACATACATACATACATACATACATACATACATAAATGAATAAGTAAATAAACAAAACAAAGCACCTATTAGCTTGCCTTTTCTCTCTATCTTGTGATAATAGAGTCTACAGCCAAGAGATACCTGAGTATCAGGAAGCAGGTCTTTGCCAGATATTAGATCTGCCAGTGCCTTGGCCATGAATTTCTCAGCTAGCAAAAGAGACAACCTTTTCGCTGTTGTTCAACCAGCAGGTGATGGTACTTTTGTGATACCATTGCACGTTGAGATGGAATCACCAAGTTTAATCTCCAGAATTTCAATAATTATAATTTCTAAGCAGTTTATCTCCCAGTGCCCAAAGTCCTCCTTCTGTTATCAGGGTATAAAAATGTGGGCACACTGTTTGGCTTTTAAATTGTAGTATCTTTGGCCACAGCTCTTACAATCTCAGATAATTACCCACGCTACACTGCTGCCTAGAGGCTGCTTGATAACTCTTGGTTTGTTGTAATTATTCACGATTTAATATTTTTATTCCCACTTGATTTTTTTCACTCTGTCTCTTCATACACAGACAGACAAACACACACATGCACACATTTACAGCAAACACATTGGGTTTGCATTTATAACTACTGCTAAAGTACTTGCTATTTATTTTTTATATGTTGAATTTTTTTTTTTTACCCCAGTGACAAGGTAAATGCCTTTTAAACAGTGATCAGGGAACAGCACTCAGCTTCCTACAGACTTCCTGTAATCACGAGGCTTTGGACTCATTAAGTCTTATCTGTGACAAAAGATGATTCCTGACATTTCCTCTCCAGCTGGGGCTTTGGCCCAAGACCGCCCAAAGAAATAACACTTTTGTGTTGGGGCCAAACTGAAGAATCCCCCGCAATCACAGCCATGACAAGGGCAGAGAGCTGATGAGCAGGGAGGTCACAGGGGCTTTCTCTGGCAGGAAGCTGGGGCTTCTGCAGTGACAAAGAGGAAGGATTTATACGGAGGAGGCTGAGCCAGAACTGAGTGAAAGACACAGCCATGCCCCGAGCTCCTGCAGGGCTGGGCTCGCCTCTGCTAGCCTGTGCTCAGATGCAAGTATCTTGGAAACTGTTGACCTTCAAGATGTCAATGAGTTGAAATGAGAGAACGCTTGCCAGTATTTTAGGTACATCCATTGGTCTTCATTTGTATTGTTATGCTTCCTTTCCAATTGGTTCCTGACACATGTTGGAAACGAGTGGACAGAAAAATGGACTCATATGTTAAGGACCAATTGTCCTAGTTATGGAGATTTAGCATTTTCTTTGACCTTGTATCCACCCTGCATTCCTCGTGCCTTTGGGATCTGCTCTGTGATGCGATGTGTGTGTGTGTGTGTGTGTGTGTGTGTGTGTATGTGTGTGTGTGTGATGTGTCTATCACCTAACTGCTGCAGTGGCTAAAGACATCTTCTTCCTACAGACTCTGTTTTACTGTGGCCACACTGTGTGTGATGTGTGAAATCAGCACAGTAATTTCCAGTATTTTTCTCTAGTGACAACCATCTATTTTGGATGATGACTAAATTCTGTTTGATTTGGAATGGCTCTGGCAAAATTTACTGCATCACTCTTTGGGGAAGATAGGAAATACATGGTCATGAACCAAAAGACTCCCTCCTGCTGCTTTATAGAAGAATTTCATATGTAGATATACAAAGACAGTTCATAACTCCCTGATAGTCTTCCCTCTGTATCACTATGGAAAGCCATAGTCTCCAGATGGAGAAAAGTTCCAGTGATCTGCAGACTCAGCTCCTGGAAATAATTCCCTAGAATAGTGTGTACTTTGGAAAGTTACAGTCAACTGAGAAGCAGGGACTCTTAGGTTATTTGATGCTATTTTGTATCAGAATACAGACCATTAAGTAGCCTCACATTTAGTATAATGATAAAGCTACTTGCTATGGTCTGAACATCCTGTTTCCCTGAATTCACGTGGAATTCCCATTCCTAAGGTTGTTATGCCCAGCCATGAACCCCCAGAGACTACCAGGAGTCAGAGATCATATATAAAAAGCAAAGAGCCATTATTGTAAGCTTGAGCTTAAACTCTCCGTCCATCCAGAAACAGCGTTTGGATCAGAGAGCATTGAGCTCAGCTATGGCAGGGTTTTTAAGAAGTAAAGAATGAGGGGAAATAGGGTAATTCAGGATTCAGATGGGGGTTTGAACTCCTGACTCGGCAGGAGTGGGGTAACAGAAATTTTGTCAAACAGGAATTGGTGCTGGTGTTGTTGCAAGAAAATTGACGACCTATATACAAGTTAGGCCAGCTATTTTTAATGTTCTGAAGCATCTCACACTTGTTTGCCTCAATTTTGATTGGTTCCTCACAGGGTACAGTTTTTTTTTCTGGTTATTTTAAGGGAAGGCCTAGTCCCAGTATTGTTAGTCTGCAGCCTGTCATGGCTGCCCTAATGTTAAGGTAGGTCTCTTCAAAGTGGTGACATTGAAGATGAGGTATTAGAGAGATGTTTGGTCCCCAAGAATGAAACCAGACCCCTTCTAAACGAGGCTTTAGGAAAATGTTTTTTCTCCTTTTCCTCATGAAGGCACAGCATGAAGACATAGGGCATACGGCAGAAGCCAGACTCCTCTTCAGACGCTGTGTGTACCAGCCCCTTCATCTTTATGGCATTAACTACCCCAAACCTCTAAGAAATAAAACTTGTGGTTTATAAGCCACTGGATTTACAACATTTTGCTATGTAACATCTTGAATGAACTTAAGTAAGCATTCAAGGAATATTCCACATAAAAGAAATAAGTCATTTTATAGTCCATAATTTTTAGATAGATATGTATTTGTCAATTAAAATTTACCATGTGTTCAAGGTAATAAATGGCATAGGTATGTAATGAGGTCCCATGCTGCTTCTTGATTGAAACCTCTGCCTGGAGAACCAGAATCACAGGTGGCCAGGGAAGACATGTGTTGACTGATAAAACTAGTGTTATTGCTGACGACCTTTCCAGTGGACTCAGAAAGATTCCTACTTAAGGTAAAGTACCCGAAACGAAAAGGGTGAAGAGGAGCTGCTAGGCACCACATTTGCTAGGACTTTGTCAAGGGCGTTTGTGCATAGTGGATTTTACTGTTGTTTTGGCCAGCACCGGCTTCTTCCTTCCCTCTATCCCTTGGCCCTTGAAATATGAGTCTCTCTCCAATGTTGGAGGGAAGTAGTTCGTGTTCCAGGAAATATCAGCTGATGTGGGAAGGCTGAATATTCTATCCCGTAGTTCAGTGTGACTGAATCAATGCTCCCCAGATGTCTTTACTGACCTCAGAACCTTTCTTTTGTGTTAAGGATGGTAATTTGTTTTCTTTTTTTCTTTCTTTCTTTTTTTTTTTTTTTTTTTACTTTGTAGGAACAGATGATGGAGCTGTAGCTCAAGGAACTAGTGACAGCTTTACCATAGTCGGGATCATAGCTGAGGCTCCCCAAAGTAAAATAAGAAGGAAGAATTGATTGGGAGTAAAATGGGGTGAAGAGTGTTGATCACTTATTTCAAATATCATATTATATATCGCTTGAAAATTAATTGTATTTTCAATTTTGATGGTCATTACTCAATTATGCCTTTTGCTTATGCCAGTTTCAATTAGGTTTTCCTATTTGATTTGTTTTCTTTTTAATTGGGAGCATACTAAAAGAAAATTGATCAAGTATGTGTAATAGCCTTGAACTCTGCCCCACATCTCTGATCCTGGCTTCTTTCTTCATTCCGGGCTTGAACTCATCCAGTTGCTGACTGCCAGAACTCAGCAAAAATGCCCCAGGAGTCCATGCTTCTTGGGAAACAGTGTGCCTGTCTGGAGATCATTTTGACTCTGCTTGGAATCTGTTACAAAATCGAAGTCATGTTCAGGGGGTTGGACAGACTGATAGGACCATTTGCAATGCAAAAACATCCAGAAAGGGAATTCAAATAAAAACTACTGAACAGTTGGAGGAATATCAAGGAACAGAATACTTAAAACTGCTTTGGAAAAACAGATGCAGGTCTAGCCACACGATAGGAAAGAATAGCGCACTTGAGACTTGGCAAACAGTAGGCAAGTTTCCTAAGCAAAAAAGTCAAGTCAACTGTTGCGCCTGCCCACATGGAGTCTTCCTCACACACTGTTCATAAAATTTTTAATGCATGGATTTTTATATGGTCAGTACATGGAGCTAACCATGCCTCCTTTATTTTCAAATTAGCAGACAGTTCAATGAAAGTGACGTGCGTGGTAATTATTGATCTGAAGAGACCCCCTGAACATATTTGCTAAAACAGTGTAACTACTGCATTTCTGCCTCCCTTGAGAAACCCCTGAAGCAGCCGTTCTCAATCTGTGGGTCAAGACCCCCCACAGGGGTGGCATATCAGATATCCTGCATATCAGATACTTATATTATGCTTCATAATAGTAGCAAAATTATAGTTATGAAATAGCAGCAGAATAATTGTATGGTTGGAGATTACCATAAATGAGAAAACAGTATATTAAAGAGCCTCAGCATTAGGAAGGCTGAGAATCACTGAGCTAGCGTGTCCTTCATTTTCTTCTCCATCACTGCAAAGTGAAGACCCACAAACATTCTATTCCAGATTACTGTTGTCTGTTGTACGGGAACATACCAGCAGAGCCATGCCTAATGCAATACCATTCATAGGGGCTGAATCGTAGTTGCCCATCAGAAGATAAAGGATAAGGTAAAGTTTTATTCAGCCGTAAAGAAGAAAAAAAATCATGCAATTTGCAGAAAGACAAACCAGACCCAGAAAGAAAGTAGGATTTTTTTTTTCACAAAATTTAAAAAGTAGGAGAGAGAGAAAGAGGGAAAAGGAGCTGTATGAGGAAAGGAAAGGGGGGGGGGGACTATGGAAAATGATTGAAACAACGGAAACAACTCTCCATAACAATGAGACTTCAGACACAATTCTCAGAAATGATAGATTTAACCAACAAGAAATCATTCAAGTTAGAGAAGACTGAAAAAGTTCAATCAAAACCGTCTACAGATTGTCCTAGTTAGGGTTTCTATTGCTATGACAAAACACCATGCCTAAAAGCAAGTTGGGGAGGAAAGGGTTTATTTGGTTTACAGTTCCACATTGCTGTTCATCATCAAAGGAAATCAGGACAGGAACTCAAACAGGGCAGGAACCTGAAAGCAGGAGCAGATGCAGACGCCATGGAAGGGTGCTGCTTACTGGCTTGCTCAGCCTGCATCTTTAGAGAACCCAGGACCACCAGCCCAGTCAAGGCAGCACCCACAATGGGCTGAGCCCTCCCACTTTAATCACTGATTAAGAAAAGGCCCTACGGACTTGTCTACAGCCAGATCTTATGGAGACACTTTCTCAGTTGAGGCTACATGAGTCTAGCTTGTGTCAAGTTGACATGAAACTAGCTAGCATACAGGGCTATACATCTGATGACCAGCATATTTAAGACTTTTCAAGCTTATATTGAATATTCTGACTGAGGTCTTCTTGGTCTGTGTGGTAGTTTCGCAACTATTAATACTCTGCCATGGTGGGAGAATCTGAAGGGAAGAGGTAGGATATATGAATTGACAGCAAGACAATTTCAAAACATGAAATGCTGGGTATACGAGTCATTAAAAAACTAAATCTGTAAGCACCATGGAGGGCTCTTTTAGGGTCGGCCATAGTGATTTGCTTCTTACAAGCTTCTGAGCATCTGACTTGACACAGGGGCTTAACTAAGTATTGCTGTAACAATTTGTCTGGCATTCCAATGTGTTTCTCAATCTGCGGCACATTATCTAAATTTAGAAATGGGAACGTAATTATACCTGTGGGTCACCTTCCTTCCCTACTGAAGTTTTTGATAATGAATGGGTTAACCACAAAACCAAACTAAACCACAAAAATGTTTTCTCTTTCCCAAGCCAGTTTGGTTATTTTAGAATGGTGGAAAATAGTAATAAGCAATCCATGGTTGGTTTTAGAACAAGGCTAACCCCCCCCCAACTGTCTATTTAAGGAAGAAATTATGTGGTTCATGGAATAAAATGTTTGCCACAGAAGACAAAAAGTATTTACATATTAAAAATGTATTTATCTAATGTATAGACTATTTATGTCTTAAATACATGCACACAGGGAATAAATACATATCTTGAAAGCTTGTTTGGCAGGTGCTGGTTATAACATGTCTATTACCTAGAAAAAGAAATCTCAGGTTTAACCATCTGCATAAAGATTTGACAACAAGATAAAATTAGATGTGTCTTTTATGTAAGATGTCACTTGGAACAATCTTTTTTTCAAACCTTAACCTTTCAGGCTGACAAAGTGTACAGCTCTAGAGATATGGTAGCATGATCTCTCACTTGTTAGGGTTATCCGTATGTAACGTTCCTCACAGTAATTCTTGGGAAAGGAGAATAGAATGAAAAAATGAAATAGAGATCCCAAAGAAAAACATAGATGTGAGGTACAAAAAACAAATCTGAGGACAGTCCCAATATCAAGGAAGAAATGGGTTGGACTGAGCTGGAGTGCTATGTGGATAACTGGCATTATAAATACTACAGCTAACTAGAGATTGATTTGGTCTAAATAGCAAAGGATTGTGGGGTATATCAGCTTAGAGTTCTTAGACACGTCAACAGGCAGTAGCATGCTTCAGTGTGATATCCTTCATTAAAGGTGATAGTCGGGTCCACTGTGGGAGCCCAGATGCAAGGGTCAGAGCAAAAAGCTAATAGTGGGGTGCACTGTGTGAGCCCAGATGCAAAGACCAGATGGAGCTCTGAGCACAAGCATACAGCTTTGCCATTTACAAACTGAACGTCAGATGTGGATAAATTCTGAATGCTGTTTTCTTTCCAA
Source organism: Alexandromys fortis (assembly GCF_014885135.2). Lineage (NCBI taxonomy): Eukaryota > Metazoa > Chordata > Mammalia > Rodentia > Cricetidae > Alexandromys > Alexandromys fortis. Next base: position 1,298,777 of record NW_026067959.1, on the reverse strand, counting down.
GCACAGCTCAAGACTTGAGAACTGACTCTGCCGTCTTTGCTTTGAAAATGAAAATCTACAGATTGCAAAGGCTGCCTGGTGGCTTCTCTTAAGTTCCTTCTTTATATTCTTATGTAACAGCAAGCTTTTCCAAAAATAGCTGATACAATTTTCACATTAAAGGGACACAGTAAAATTCCTACAGATTTAAAGACGTTTCTTCCTTTGAGAAGAAACAACGTTGCCAGTGGATGTTCTCCAACAATAAAATTTGCTCTGAAGTCCTTGGTGATAAAGTAGACACAATGAGTAAAGGAGTATGTTTAGAAGCAACAGATGCTCAAGAAAAACACAGGTTCAGGCTCGGCATGCAGTGGCACAGTCCAGTTCCTTAGGAAAGTAAAAGACAGAAGCAGTCACCTATTTAGGTACTCGTTTGTTTAACAACTTTTATTGCATGAAGACTGTGCCAAGCACAATGTTCGGACCTAAGATTGCAAAAATAGAACAAATCCCCTCCTTCCAAAGAGCTCGACTCTAGTTGACATACAAGATACCTCCTGTTACTATACTGGAATATAATAAATGATCATTTATGATAAATGATCTATTATATATGATTTATCATATGTATATATCATATATATATGATTTTAGGGAAGAGAGGGGGGAGGAAACACTAATAAATAAATGGAGATAGGATAGTTGGAACTGATGGAGAGAAAGGTATGGTAACAACTGAAATCACTGTAAACCAGACAGAAAGAGCATAGCTCTTTACATAGTCCTTATTTTCATCAAGGTAAAATTTACTATCCTTTATGCCAAGCTTACAAAAGTGGAGATCAAACATGTTTGTTTTCCTTTCTTAATATTTTTCTTGAGCTAATGATCTATTGTAGAAGGTATCTCATGAAAGTCTTTCATTGGAAAAATAATCACTCAATGAAATAGCTACAGTAAATCATCGATTGCACAATAAAAAGCAGATACTCTTGACAGAAGTAATTAATGTTTAGATCAGCTAACCTGACAGTTTCTCCTAAGTGGCTCCTTAGCTACTGTGCTGCTGTGAAGTGATGCCATGACACAGGCAGATTTTGGAAGAAAGCTCTTAATTGGAGGCTCGTTGGCAGTGTCAGAGGGTGCATCCATGATCACCATGGTGGGGAGGCAGGTGGGCATGGTGCTGCAGCAGCTTCTGAGAGCTTTCCATCCTGATCTGCAGGCAGGAGGCAGAAAGAGAGGGGTACTGGGCTTCTGGAACCACAGATCCTACCCTGGGTGACACTTCCTCCAACAAGGCCACACTTCCTAATCCTTTGAAACTGGGAACCAAATATTCAATATATGAACCTTTGAGGACTATTTTCTGAGGAGTAGGGGGTGGGGACTGGCAGGAGGGGAGGGAGAGAAAACTGTGATTAGTATGTAAAATGAGTAAAAATAATATAAAAATAAATTCTGACCTACAGATGGAGGTATTGACGGAGTTCTGGATTAGAGTACACGATTCATCATTATACTTGAAGGTTAGTTCCAGTTTCATGGAGGCAGTTTCTCAACTGAGGTTCCTCTTCACTCATCATTCAATGACTCTAGCTTGTATCATGTTATATAAGCCAAGACCACAGACCTCATTCCTTACCTCCGGACATTGCCATTCAATTCCTGCCTTCCTGGACTGATGAACTCTTAGACTGATTTTTCTCGTTTCTCCCACTAGGCTGATAAGAGAACACTTATCTATCTCCTTTTTGATCCCCCTGGGACCCCCGGCCAGTGTAAGTTGCTCTCTCTTCCAACTTTGTATAGGTATAAACCAGACAACTCGATTCAGCTGCAATGTGGAGGATAAGGTGTTTCCTATGGGAAGTTTGCTTCTAGCTCCTGAGATTCCTGGTTCATGGACGACTGATCATCTATCCTTGTCAATGGTGTGTCGGCAATCCTTTTCCTTGCTTATAGCAAATAGTAAGGAATTAATAGTCACTTTCGAATAAGTCAATAAACCCACTAAAGTCCACCATGGGCTTCCAAAATTGGTACATTTCCCAGGTTCTCAAGACCTAGCTTTCTTCCCAAGCCCCTGCCCTTCTTTTTTTCAGCCCTTCCTCTTTATTCAGCTTCTGGTGTGATTTTATCCAAAGGATCTAAACATTAATGGGAAGTGCACTGTGGTTCACTTCAAAGAGAGACTGAAGAGATTGCCAAGAACGCTGAAGCAATTTATTATGCAAATGTGTATTTGCCTTTTTAACCCTGGGTAACCACTTATCTTCATGTTTGAATATGTATTCAACTACACATGGAAATTTATCAAGCTATGTCACATCCTAGGGCATTTAATGTCTTTGTAAATCTAAAAGACATCCATCATATGGTCTCTGCACACAATATGAGTATATGTATGGGAGAGTTTGAAGGGAGGAAAGGGAAGGGGATGATAATATAATTATATTAACATCTCAAAAATAAATTAAATTTTTAAACAAGAAAATAACCCCCCCCACAGCGACAAAAAGATTTGAATAAGCAAAGATACAAGAGGCTGGCAATTATCCTAACTCACAATTCCCTTGCTAAGACCTTGAAACATTACATCTTGGTTTTGTTTGTTTATTTGTTTGCTTTTGTTTTTAAAATTTATTTTTATTTTTTGTGCATTGGTGTTTTGCCTGCATTTATGTCTGTGTGAGGATGTGAGATCTCCTGGAATCAGAGTTACAGACAGTTATGGATTGCCATGCAGTTGCTGGGAATTGAACCTGGGTCCTCTGGAAGAGCAGCCCATGCTCTTATCCTACCGTAATGCCTCATTCTCAAATGTTGTTGGAATTGAAAATGCTGAAAGATAATCACATGTCAACCTAGAAGCCTGGGAAACATTTGAAAACCCTGTTCCTAAATAAAAAGTAAAAACGGTTTATTTACCATGGGATAAGGCTCAGGGATCATTGTAGAAAAGGGACCAGAAAGACTGTATGAGGCAAAGGTAGTTTGGCAGCAAATCAGTATTTCCCAGATATGACTGGGCACTGTGGGCACTGTTGGCCCTTGTGGGGAACACCTGCGCAAAGTCCATGCCTTGATGGGTGAGAGGATCTTGAGGTTTTCACTCCTAGCTGAGAAGCTATTGTCAGTTGATGGGTGCTGGGGAGGGGAATTCGTTCTCTCCAGTGATACAGCTCCTCATGAGACTACCCCATGTTCCAGTAAATGGCCCTACACCTGTGCACACACAGGCAGCATAACTGGACCGAGTCGGCTTTTAGAAAGAGCGCATGGAGTTGGAAGGGAATCATGGTGGAAGGGGTAGGGAAGTAACGGGAGGAGAAGGGGAAAGTATGGGCTTGAACAAAATGCATAATATGTATAATATGTATGTATGAAATTCTCAAATTAAAAAAATACTAAAAGGCTAGTGCTCAGGACTTGCCTAGCATGATCAAGGCTCTGGGTTTCCATCTGTAGGACTGAAATTAAGATGAGAAACAGTAAATTGTAGACAGAGAGAAAACATTTCCACATGCACATGTCAGAAAAGTCTGTTCAGAGTAGATCACCCCATGGATGGCGAAGGTAGCCGTAAGGGAACAAATCAAAAAGAGACCTGAACAAATATTTTGTGAGAGAAATTGCTAGAAAAGCCTGGAGAAACGTTTTCACATTATTGAATGCCAGGAAAACACTAATTCAGCCCACAGTGAGCTCATGCAAGCAGAGCCAATTGCTTTTGTTAAAGGCAGAAACCATTTCAATGAAGAGCAGGATAATCGTTTCAACAATTGATCGCTGAACTCGTGAATCCCTTGGGCTACTGGACAAGGAGAAAGTGGTGCAAATAGAATTAACATCTGTACATAGCTGACATGGTTAGGAAGGGTTTAGATCGGTTTATGCAGTTGTACCCAGTATAATCACGTGGGTCAGGAAAAGCAGAAGAGGGCAACGGAGGGAGAGGCAGAGAGAACTGACTGTGAAGACTTCATGTGGTGTCCCTGGCTTTGAATAAAAGGAAGAACAAAACCGAATGTCCAGGAATACGGCTGGGCCCAGGGCTAGGAAAGCTAAGCCATAATTGCACATCGTTTTCATCTCTTGAGACCTTGTTTGGATTTCCGATCTCCAGGACTGTAAAATAATGCATCTGTATTTTGTTATTGAAGTGATTAAAAAACTATTATAAAAAGAATAACTTAGGTATCCTATCTTTCACAGAAAATTAACTCAAAATGGAATGCAGGGCTGAACGTAAAATTAAAGTGTTAGACTAAATCCAGACAATATTATATTATTGCACTCCTCACTTGTAGTGCCTGTACAAGATCACCACGAAAATAAAGTCAGAAGCAATTCGGGCTTCCATGGGGGAGGTGCTCTCCAGGCTCTTCTCCTTACTGAGATGCTATTGGCAAGTGATTGTGCCAAGTTAAGATGTTAATGACAGGGGAAGCTGAATCAGGTATAAGTAACACTTACTCCTACTTTTGAGATGTATCCAGTAAAATAAAAAAAATATATATAATACATATGCTTATATATTATATATATAAATACTTGTATATATGCAATCATATTATCAAATATAAATATAATCTATGATGTATATGATATATCATTATCTCTCACATATATAGGAATTATCTCTCTCATATACTGGAGAGAGATACTGGAAAGAGATCTGTAAGGCAGAGTCCTGGTCATTCGTAGTGCAGGCTCCCTACATCTCTTCTCATGAACCGACATTCACCATACCCAGAGACTCTCCACTGCAGCTCCCCTCCTGTTCTCCTTCCCTGAAAGCACTAAGACACACATCATCCTCCCGACCTTTGTTTGAAGATCACAGGCCAAAGAACTGGCAGTGGGAGGCATGGCAGCTGGAGAGGAAACGTCCTGGTGAATATCGGAAGCTGGAAAAGGTCTCTAAACTTTAATCATGCACTTAGAGACAGTATAAAGGTCTTCGTTGTGCCTGCATTTAATTGTTTAATTGGCATAATAAGAAATAAACATAAAATTATTGTTTGAATCATTTTAGATTGTTACTAAGGGAACAATGAAGCCCAGAAACCTTATAAGTTACAGTGAATCAGCATAAACTGTTGTCTGGGAGCTCAAGAGGACCTAATTTGATGGCTTAAGCCATTAACTTCTATTGAACCAAGTAGAAAAGAAATGCATTGGCTGTGGTAAAACAGCCAGAGGCTGAGTTTTCCTGGTGACCCGGTTTCTCTCATCCTCCCAGAGGACTCCGGGGTTCAATTTCTGTGCCTCTCAGGGGAAGGGGAACCATGGCACAACAGTGAATTCTTTGATCAACCGCCAGCTCTCCATGGTTCCTTGTGACACAGGCTTGAAACCTGTGAGCTTGCTGAACGGTGCTAACTCTCTGAGGTTGTCCTGACAGTCTACAGACAAGGAAGACAACGAAGAGAGCCCTCTCTCTCTCTCATATCATTCCACAAAAGGAAGTGCGAGCTGTCGGAAAAACAGCGCTCACCTTTGAAGGTGTTTGCTAAGGGAAGTGGGTGTGGTGGTGCAAGCTGCCAACTCCAGCCAGAAAAAGCGGGTGGGGAATAGTTAAGATTCCAACATGCCAAATCACTAGGCTACAAAACTCCCATCAGCCCCACTTGGCCATTCATTTTTACCTAGAAGCCTATTGCGGGCTTTTTACCACCAGCCTATATTTCATGTTTTAATGTAACCTGAAAGCAAAACCAAGCCAGGGTAGAATACTTCTAGAACCTTTTCGAGATACTTCCATTAGGTGTGGTAGCCACACCCTTATTTTCTTCTGAGACTGCCTTTCACACATATAGAAATAGAGAAAGAATAGGCACAGACAAAAACCACTCTACCTCTGGGCAAGGACTACAAGAAGGAAGCCACACCTGACCTTTGTGAAAGTTCTAGTGACATTGCACTAAATGTCAGTCCTCTTGTGTTACATTAAAATAGAAGCTACATTAAAACCAAACCCCAACTCGTCTACCTCCTAGAACCCCCAGATTTAGTTGTCTTGGTAACTTCATTTTTCAAGTACTTACGTTGTTAGGGGATTTCATTTGCTGGTCTTACAGCATGGTCATAGCAGACAGAATGCCCACTTGGAAGCTTTTGTCTTCTTGTGGCTAGCATTTGGGAATAAGAGATTATTTGAGTTGCAAACCCTGACTTTGTGTTTCCTATGATTTTGGGATCCATAGACCATACTTTGGAAGTTGGTTTGTTCATCAGTAGCACGGAAATGATAGATCACCCTAAGTGAATACACTACAGACAGTGTTACAGAAAGTGCTCCCTATTCTATGCCCCCCCCCAGGGTTTGAGAAAACTGAACTTTTCATGTGTACTAGACCTCAGTCTGCCATCATTCAGTATCCCCCCTACAGCCAACAAGATGAAGCTTGGTGCACAGTGGATAAGGAGGGGTACAGACTCCTAGTCAAGATTGCTAGGAATGTAGTTCCAGCTTCAGTTTGCTGGCTGAACAAGTTTGGGCATGTAATTTAACCTTTCTGTGCCTGCTTTGTGTCTAGAAAAAAAGGGGGTGTGGGTAATTATAATTCCGCTGGATGCTCTAAAGATTATGTGAATCAGTGCTCATAAACTCCTTAGCAGAATGGGCAACATAGAACAAGCACCCTCAAGTATGAGCTGAGTCATACCAAGCCTCCTCTCATCTCCCCGGCAGCCTGTGCCAGCTGAGACTTCAGCACCCTTACTCAGCTTGTCTCTCTCTGTGACTTTGGTTTTGCTATAATGTTGATGTCACTATTTCTCTGTCCCTTCAGCTTCCACACTCCACAGACTTTAGTAGCACTCTGCCTAAGAGATGTATCTCTCTGAAACTCTTTAAAGACCCAGTAATAAAAAGAGAAGAGATAGGGGCAGAGTTCTGGACACAAAGTAGTGCATTCAAGTTTTGAGGCCCCATACTTCTGTAAGAGAAGATTGCACATTCATTTCCTAGCCACCTAGACCCAAATAAATCACACAGAAACTACATTAATTACAATACTGTTTGGCTGATGGCTCAGGCATATTTCTAGCTAGTTCTTACATCTTGAATTAACCAATTTCTATTAATCGATGCATCACCATGAGGCTGTGGCCTACCAGTAAGGTTTCAATATCTTTCTCCTTTGGCATCTATATGGCGTTTCCCTGACTCCGCCTTCTTTCTCCCTGTATTTAGTTTTCCCAACTAGCTCGATTCTGCCCTGCCATAGACCAAAGCAGCTTCTTTATTAACCAATGGTAATAAAACATATTCACAGCATACAGAGAGGAATATCACAACATACTTTATTGGGGTTTGGATATGTCTAGCCACCCCGCCCCTTGGCTCAAATTTTGAATGCTCTTTAGAGTTTGTGACTCTAATTTTAAAAATATATAAACCCTTCCTTGGAGGGGGAGGGGATTGGTTCATGGAAGTGTGTCCCTAAAGGCAGCCCTTTGAAGATCATGGCCCTTGAGTGTTTCAGTCTGTCTTCTCATATTGTGAATAAATTCTTCCTGCTGGACTGAGCCACTCCTACCGTCTATATTCCCTGCCACGTGGGCCAGAGCCTGTAGAAAACTATGAGATACAACGAACCTTAAGGTGTTCTTACATCTTAGTATCTGGTCACAGAACTGCAAAAGGTTAATCAGTACACTCATTTACTCCCAAAAATTAACATTGATTTGTCTGTTTGTTCTTTAAACTTTTTTTTTTATTTTGGCAACCTGATATATTCAAATAAGGTACTGTGAAGAAACATGAGTCAGGTGGCTGATAAGACGGCTCAGAAAGTAAAGGGACTCGATGCCAAACCTAATATATTATAATTATTGGGATTATAATCCCTATAATCTACATTGTACAATGACAAAAACCACCTCCTCCAAGTTTTCCCCTGAATTCCACATGAATAGCATGGTGTGCACACACATCTACCCAATAATAAATTGATAGATAGATAGATAGATAGATAGATAGATAGATGCCATTTTTTTTAAAAAGAGAGAGCTGTGTGATGTTTTGAAACTCATCAAATTGGTTAGTAGCTTGAGGGATAAAGTAAGAATAGAGGATAAATTAATCACCCAAAACATTAGGAGGACACTTGATAACATGCTTTCCTTTGATTATCCAGGCCTTGGAGTTAGTCTGTTTCCCTAAGTTTCGAATAATAATAATAATAATAAAATCCTTTTCTTTTTCTAAAACGCATTCACATTTGGGCTGCTGAATCTATTTTGCATTCATTACAACGCTGAGAACAAGTTAGATGAGCAGTTAGATTCTTGCGAATTTAAAAGCTAATTTATGTCTAGATCAGTTCAAGACTTCTTTTTCTACAAGTTGGCTCTGATGTTTCATTTTAGTTTTCAAATTTAACTTCAGAAATCTTCCAACAGCGCAGTGAAATGGCAGGACTCGGGGAAACATACATCTCACACTAGAGAAGAAGCCGCTGGCATGCTAACCAGCCTGGCAGAGACGTCATCTTGATGTCCTCAAGTACGGTCCTGAAAGATGAGTGGTCCCAGCTCTCCAAGTCCACACCAAGTTTGTGAGTTTCAATTTCAAATTAAACCCGAACTTTCTCGGTATTCAGAGGGAAGAAAACAAAACTTAACATCCCTCATCAAAGCTTAAGCCTTCTGGAGCTTCTAATAGTTCACGTTAAACATCACAGCAAACAAGATGTCAATGAATGAGAAACAGATGCGTTACTGTGCTCTGACACACTCACGAATTTTAATTTCAGGAATGCTTGGAGAGAAAGGGCTGGTGATATAATAAATTGATCGTGGCTGTATTACATTACCTTATAATCCAAACAATCTTTGCCACTTGAACATAAAAGGTCTGTTTCCAATGAGTTCTAAAGTTTGCGTTTGTTCCAGTATCCTTAATGTTACCACACTGGTAACTTATTTATGAAATAAAAACTTTTGTACTGTTTTCTAAGGAAGCATGCCTTTCTAGAACAATAATTTCCTTGTTTTTTCTAATTGATCACACATTCAGTGTTGTTCTCCTTTAATCCACCTAATTGCTTACATATGATCACCTCAATGACACATGGCACACAGCCACATGGGGACATGCAAGCCGCATTTTCTTCCACTGGATCCGCAAGACAAGGACAAGGTACAGCAGTATTTTAACTTTCCCTTGTATATTCAAACTACTTTTTAATGGATTGTTTTTTTTATGAAAAAAATTAAGGTCAGAATCCAGTCATATATTTTCAGAGCTGAAGATTTTAAGGGGATATTTGTTGACTTTTCTACTGTTCACAAAGAAGTTGGGAAAGAGAACTTAACTTTTAGACTTACTGTGCTTGCTCAGATCCAGATGAGGACAGGACCTAGAGACTGTGCTCCTGAGACCGAGGCTTCCGTGCTGTAGTGATTCCTGAGGTTAACTGCTGCTGCTTGCACACGAGTGTGTAAAACAAGCTTAAATATTCAAGACACCGGGAATGTGGGCATTCCTCATGTCTCTTGAGCACCCAAGCCTGGTTCAAAGCTGCAGAGTTTAATTCTCACTGTGATTAACTGCAATTAACTGCACAGTCTCTAGACCCTTCTTCAACGGCCTCGTCCTTGGAACTGATGCGGCACCTCTGAGTCAGCTGGAATGAAAGAAGGATGTAAGAAAGAGCCACAGTGCTATAGTTTAAGAAGAAGGCATCTCTCTGGACAATAGCTCTCCATTTTAAAATGTACTGCTTTAATTTGATGTGCATGAGTGTTTTATCTGCATGCATGTCTGTGTACAACATATGTGCAGTTCCCACAATTAGCCAGAAGGAGGCAGGGATTCCCAGAACTGGAGGTACCTAATTAACCACTGTGTGAAGGCTGGGGATTGAACCTGAGTCCTCTAGAAGAGGAGCCAGCTCTCTGAACTGCTGAGATTTCTCTCCAGTCCCCAGTTAACAATTTCTTAATTTTATGTGTATATGCCCTATCCATTTCTACTCCTTTTAAGGCTTACTACATACAGCGACCATATTTTGGTCTCTGGACCTCTTCTTTATAGTAGTAAGACATTCAATGAAGAACATATTACCATATTATATTCCCAATCCTTCCTAACATTTTACCCTTTGGCTCCAGGTGGCTGGATTTGGAATTCTTCCCCAGTATTCATTCCGTTATGAGACTTAGTCATACTACATTAGCTCTGCAGGAGAATAGTGGATAGCAAAGTATCTTCCTTCTCCCCTAAAAGTAAGTGACATTGGCATAAAGATTACATGATTCGGACATTTTAACACAACAGGGGCCTTGCTGCAATCCCGAGCTCCCGGTGCCCTCCAAAGCAAGAGACAGAGCCACCATCTGAAAAGTGCAGGAGGAAAATGGTATTCTTGTTCTTAGAGATGAAGAGTCAAAGATGAGAAAACTACAAGGTGACTTCACCTGCCTGGTTACTTTTCTGCTAACAACCACCATAGACCTTTTACCTTGTCGTGTTTTCATTAATTTACTACACTTTGTCCAATCCGTGTTTGAATCGCTCCTTTGGGTCTTCATTTCCTCAGGGTGCCTCCAACGACATGTATAATTAGTATGTGTGCTTTTTTTTTTCCAATGACTTTGTATCAGGTCAGATTAATTCTTAGATCCTGCCAGTGACCCTTGGAGGGTACAGGCAAAATTATTTCTTTACGTATAGTTTTAAAAAGAGTTCTTTTCCTTGTTCTATGTGATCACTAGCCAGGATCTGTTAAATCAGACTGCCAAAAGGAAGATCATAATCGTGTTCTGATCTACACTGTGCACATCATTCAGGGGGAACACGATGAAGATTACCTGAAGAGAGTGCCCTCTCGACTTAGACGTCCACAGCATCCTTACCAAACAGTAACTTCGCAGAGACAGGACAAGACGAAGGAAGGGAGTTTTTGGGTTTCAAGGGCGGTGAGCTGTAGCAGAGAAATGCGCGAGGGGAATGGATGGCCCGAAGTCTGCTGTGCTGTGCAAGCCTATCTCTGTGCTGACGTCTTTCCCATGGCTGTAAACCTTCATCAGCTGGGATTCTTGGAAAGTCTAATTTTTTTTAGTTAAATAAGGGAAGCTAATTGTAGACCTCTGAGGCCATCTGTTGATTTACGTTTGCTTCCAGCTCAAAATAATCTTTATGTCAAAGTAACATAGTTGAGGGCACCATCTTTAGGGATAGCCTATGATGGTCCCGATACTCCCTGGTCTATTATATGACATTATAAATTTATTTGAATATGATCTTGTAAACAGCTTATACCTCTGGGGTTTTTGGTCCTTCATGCTGAGCTTTATTTTCAGATGTTTTGTCAACTCTAAAAGCTTAAATATGGTTGTCTTACATTGCAAAGTGTTTTGTAGAGTCAATCTAGTTATCACACTTCACAAAAGCCTTTCTATTCAGTACGTCTGTCATTTAACCCCCATTTTTTTTTATTCCTGCCACATGCAATCTGCTCTTATCAACACAGATGAACTGCTTGGGTTTAGAGTTATTCTACCGAGCAATATTTGAACCAAAAATCCCACTGGAAAAATTCCAAAGAAAAACATTTCTGTTTTATGGATGTGGTTTGGTCCCACCAAATAGTGTGCTGTTATGGGGGTAAACGTTCTCTGTGCCTATGCTGAGAACTACCACAGAGCCTTCCCAGTGTTCCCACCTAGTCTAATTAGAATCGCATGGTAACACGTCCTCTGTCTACTGTTTCCTTTTGGCAGATGGATTTTTTTTTTAAGGACTCTCAATCTTGCTTGTCAACTCGTTTGTACGTACAACAGAGAATTTACTGTCATATCCCTTGACAGCAACCTATTTGGGAAGAAAACCTAGATACAACTCGGCTTCCAACCGTAGAAGTAACTGTTAGAAGCGGAGTAACCTAACCTCGTCTGTCTGCGAAAGTCCTCTGCATCTGATGTTGTATTTTCCCTGCCACCAACTTCTCTGTGTTAGTGGACCGCTTGTGTCACATATTTTCCCATATTTCTACGTTCTTTAAAATGCACTGAAACATAAAGTATTCTATATCTAGAAAAATTGAATATTTTTGCACAATTTACATCTTCATGCAATTTTAGAATCATCAACATCATGAACACAGAAATACACGCACATGTGAGTGTATGCGAGTGTGGGTAAGGTTGTGTATGTTAGTGTGTGTGTGTGTGTGTGAGTGTGTGTATATCAGTGTTTGAGTGTGTGTGGTGTGTGTTAGTGTGCGAGTATGATTGTGTGGAATGTGTGGAGAGTTGTGTGTATGTGTGTATGAGAGTGTGTGCATGTCTGTATGTGTGGGAGTGTCCTGGTGTGTGTGTATGTGAGTGTTTGAGTGTGTGTGTTAGTGTGTAAGTATATAAGTGTGGTATGTGTGGGGAGTGTGTGAGTGTGTGTCAGAAAGCAAATTGGTTATTAAGGATCACATTGGAAGAGGTACTGGTACTGTCCTCATTGCCTGCAGCAACATAAGAATGCGGCAAAAGGGACAATGAGGGTAAGATGAGGGCAGTGGAGTTTGAGCGGTCAATTTTTTTGCTAGAAATTATGAATATTCTTTTCTTCTTCACCACCTTTCTTTTAAAGAGCCGGTTGTTATAGTCTCATCTGAAGTCCTCGGTGGCATTCTCCTGGAAAAGATTAAAAGACGCTCTTGGAATTTGAGTATAAACAGCATTCCAGCCCCTCTGCCGACCAGACCAATAGATTCCTAACCATGTGAGAGATGGGAATGGGCTTCTGAAGTGGGCTCAGCCGTTGGCCTGGAACCTGTCCAGGATCAACAGTTAGACAGCAGGGGAAAGAGTGGATAAAGAAGGAAGATACAGGCTGCTGTTCACCCACGTTTATCAAATGCATCCCTTTCATTTTCAAGGGAAAGCTTGGCTTGCAGTTCTTTATCTCCAGTTGTCTTTTTTTGTCGGAGTAAACGGGAAGGATAACAACTTTTTCCTAAGGCCCCTTTATCTTAAAGACATACTTCTCTGGCCAATAGAAGTGACTTTTCTTCTACATTAATTCCTAGAGATATCAGCGATCACAGGGCATCATTTTGTCCCCCAATCTTCAGTAAACATTTTGACTATCTGTTGCAGACCAGTCTCTAAAGCTTATACCCTGGCTGTCCACGACCTCCCGCCCCCAGGAGCTTATAGGCCGATGAAGGAGACACATCAACTCTTATCCTAGAAACTAAAGAAATGTACTACCCTAGTCCAACATAAGTGGCTCACAACTCAACATAGATGGCTCACAAAAAAAACTGAGAGCTAATCATATCCATTACAGCATATATAATTACCAGCAAATTCATTCAAGGCAATATAATATGTGTTTCCGTCCCCAGTATTCTGCTGTAATACTTGAAATACTGTTTTTTTTAAAAAAAATGTTTTAAGTTTTGACAACACAGTGTTAGAAGTTTCACTTTAGCATTGAGGTCAAGGCTGCTCAGAAGGGATTTATACACAGTTATCACTAAGGCATCTCTACATGCAAGCGGACTATCATAGAACTGGTTGAGCTTACATACACATGTATTTGCCAACTTAGATAGATCATGTGTCTATTTTCACTATTATTTAGTGAGAGATTGATCTGAAAGGAAGTTTTGCTGTTCCTTTTTAGACTTGTAATTTTTCATATGCTTTAGGAGAGAATATATAATGAGAAGTGCGGAAGTTGCCATAAATATTAGGATATGATAGGTCAAAAGGACTAAGTATAAACAATTCTTATATAACCTTTTCTTATACTTAGTACTTTTGATCTATCATATCCTAATATTTATGGCAACTTCCCCACTTCTTCTCATTATATCGGGAACTCAACAAGGCCAGATGGCCTGGGTCTGAAAAAGCCTGGGATAAAACCGGACTCGCTGAACATAGCGGACAATGAGGACTACTGAGAACTCAAGAACAATGGCAATGGGTTTTTGATCCTACTGCACGTACTGGCTTTGTGGGGGCCTAGGCAGTTTGGATGCTCACCTTACTAGACCTGGATGGAGGTGGGTGGTCCTTGGACTTCCCACAGGGCAGGGAACCCTGATTGCTCTTTGGGCTGACAAGGGAGGGGGACTTGATTG
>NW_026067959.1:1259273-1284612 GCF_014885135.2 Alexandromys fortis | reverse complement strand
ATAAATAAAAATAATAAAAAGAGAATTGCTTATTGAAAGTCAACAAAACTCATTTTAATTCTTGAGGGGTGTTGGGAGCAGTGAGACCCCAGATCCTGAATTTCTTGTAATCCCCTGATCTGAGTGCCTACAGCTGCTCTGAGCACGAGACCTTCAGGAGTTCCTGATGGCAGGAGAGTGGTTTCTGGTGGGTTTGGCTGGGGCATGGCTATCTCTGTATAATCTGCCCCTGAACACAATAAAGGGGGCATTCTTGGGGAATTCAAGGATGACCCGTGTCGCTGTCTCTCTGTCTGTGTGTGGTTGTGTATTTTAACCTATAGCCCCTTGCCCGAAGCTTGCGAGCTGGGTTCTGGCACGTAGAGCACAGACACTGGGGGTGGGGCGTGGGGGCGGTGCGCGGCAGAGGAGACTATTGTTTCAACATGAACAATTCCTAAAGTGCCTGATGAACAGTTTTCTAAACTTAAGGGTATGGCTTTTCTGTGACAAGGACAAGTTAAACGTTCAACACTAAAGTCATTAACATGTACAATGTCTTCTTCAAGATGACTTATAAAACCCTGTGGCTCATGTTAGGAATTTTTCCAAAGAAAATAGAGGAATGCATTGCTTTCTAGCTCTCCATCAAAGTACAGCTTAAAACTGTAGACATTATAACTACAAAACGATGTGAAGACTCCAAAGCTTAGAGATGACAAGGTAGACTGGCCAGGGAGCTTAAACCTGAGGGGAGACAGGCAGGAGATATCCGGGTGCCCTTCTTGCTTCATTGATCCCAGACTTGGAGCTGAAGAAACCAGCCGCCCGGAAACAACAATGAATGCAGACAAAAATAAAAACAAAAGCTAAACAGAAAGGTAAGTCAGCCAAGGCATGATTTCTTTTGGCAAAATATTATGAAAGAGAGAACCAAGGAAGAGAGAAAGTTGTTCAACCATCACTTCCCTGATTTATACAAACACCACAGTGTGGAGGAGAAAGACTGAGACCAGAGCTGAGCTTAAACTCTGAGGTGGTAAGCCTCCAACATCATGAGAGTGTCACAAAGTGCTTCGGTGTTCACTAGGATAGCACCAGGGAAAGGCAAGGGGTTCTGGTGGCTGGTAACAGGACATTTCCTGTCCACTGTGACAGTGGCAGCCATGTGAGAAAATCAAATTCCAGTGTTTGGTTATCAGCAATAAGGACTCCCTTATACCTTGTATATATCAGTGAAGACCAAAGGCAGCATACGCCATTCCACACCTGCTTAGTGATAAGCAACCATGTATCTACAGTGCAAGCACAAAGCAAACCTGAAAGATTTAAATATCACCGAGAGTCTCCCTAAATAATGTAAGAGCACCCAGTTTCAGTTGGCAAATTGCCCCTCATATCAAGAACCGGTAAGATCTCATACAGAAAGGGGGCCCACGATGAACAGACAACAGCCATGCAATGAGAGGCATTCTCTGAAGAGGAGTTTAGAGCAGCTGTGTAAAGCATGCTTCAGTGGGTAATCACTGCCATGATTCAAACAAATCAATAAATATCCAAGACATGCATGCACAAAAATCTTCACAGTTAATTAGATGATGCAAAGAAGTTATAATCACAAAGTCTCACCAACATGACTGCGCAAATGTGAACCGAACAAGAGTGACACCAATGAGCGAACTGGATAGGGAGAAGCCTGTGAGTCCTCAACTCCAAGAACAATGGGGGGGGGTTGGCCCTCCCCAGGGAAGAACACATCAATTAGTTGTCCAGCGCCAACAGATCGGCCCTGAAAATACAACTACAAGTAACTGTATGGATTCAACAGATTATGTTTAGGAATGTCTATGCATATAGAAATACATATGTACATGTAATAACAGTTAGTGAATTAAAAAAAAAAGCCATGAACTTGAAGGAGAGATGGGAAAAATATATGGGCTGCTCTGGAGTGCGAAACAGAAAGGGAGAAATGTTGTGATTGAGTTACCACCTCAAAACGAACAACAGCAGCAAAGAGAACCAAACTCTAGAACTGAGAAACAAAAACTGGAAATAAAAAGCTTAGTGAATAGAACCAGAGCAGCCCCTGCTACCCTGAGTTCTTGGCTAAAAATAGAATGGATGTGAAGGACAAAAAGATAACATGAAATTATCGGAAGTCTGAATAACAATATTTGCAAACTTGCACACAGCCGTAGAAACACCGAGAGGGAAGTTAAAGGTCTCAGCACCAACAGAGGAGCAAGCCCTGCGTGAGTGTATGAGTGCCTACATCTTTAGGTTACTGAAAGAAGAAAGCGAAGGCAGGCAGGGAAGAAGAAGGAGACAGGCAAGAAAAAAAGAGAATGCTCCTATTAATAGAAAAGAGCACCATTAGTGGAATAAAGTATTGACCCTTTAAAGATTAATAAAGTGGATACCTTTGTAAAAAAAGAAAAGGAAAAAATCAAATTATTATTCCAGGAATTAAAACAGCAGATATTGCTGCAGATACCAGAAGCATTGTAAAGAAAAGGCTGGCCTTCTCTATACACTTAAATTTGAAAATACAGACAGAAAAGATTAATTGTAAAGTGCAAGCTACTCCAATTTGCCCAATATACAGTCAGCAATTAAAATAATCTCAATTATGAAAAAGTTTAAATTTGTAATTTAAAAATTCCTTGAAAAACTTCCAGGCCCAGAAGTTTACAGTGGAAAACTCATACAAATATGTAAGAGAAATTAATATCAATTTTATGTGGTCTTTTTAAAAAACAAATTAGAGACTATGCTTGCATTATGAAACTAACATTATCTGAAACTAAGTTAGGAAGGGGAGGACACTGCAGATCAATACTCCCAATTAAATCAGACACTCTCCCCCTCAAAAAAATCCTTAACAAACTACATTCGATATGTCAATATATAAAAATTATTATATACCTTGAACAAATGAAGTTTATTTCAGCAGTTTTAGATTATTTCAATTTCCCCTAACCATCGCTTATCATATTAAAAGGTTAAAAAACAAGAGAGTATCATAGCCGGCACACAGTGAGAAAGTCCTATGTAACTACTGTGATAAAGAATGAATGACTCTGGTCAAAACAAGGTGTACAGAAGAGAGGGAAAGACTAGACACTTCCACAAATAGTCTCACACTGATTGCATAAATAATACTGGATGCATATATGCACACATACAATCAGTAATATTGTCTTGTCTATTAAGACAATATTACTGGTAGTAGAGAGAGTTTCATCAAAAAAAAAAAGAAAAAGAAAATCTCTGAAACTGGTTCTGGCAAAATCTGAATGTCTAGTTAATTATCTTCAGCCTTTGGAATCCTCAGAAGGGACAAAAGTCCCAGACAGAAGCCTTTCCACTTTTTCTACAACCATAACTCAGAGAGTGTGGTATCAGTTTCATTCCTTTTTTTTATTTTTATTTTTTCAGTTTCATTCTTAAAACTGTAGATTACTAGTGATTTGTGTCTACATTTAAAGTTTTTAGGTTTGGAGTTGTTCAAATATTTATTATAGTTAAGAAATATTTATTCAATAGCATCATTCATCCAAATTACATTATGAGTTAAATGGGTGTTTTACACAGCCTGGGAAGCCAGCCATTGTGTACAAGATTGTTTCTCAGATAATATGCGTTCCCAGATCCTAGTACCCAATACAATAAATCCCAGTGACAATAAAAGTCTGTGAACACAATGACTATTGTCAGCTTAGTTATTCAATGAACAATAGAAAATATTAATAATTCAGCCTATTCTTCAATTCTTGGTTCTCCTTTCCCAAATCACAACTTCCCTTTGTTCAGTTCTTTGTAGATGCCTTCTGCAGGGATGTTTGCTCTGTTCCCATTTGAGTGTTTGTGTTCTAGAACCTAGTAAAAGCAGAAGGCTAGGAACCAACCGGTGGCACCAAGTTTGGTTTAAAAACCATACTTTGCAAGTGTGTTACAAGTGTGCCAGTTAGAGTGCCCTTAGGAGAGCATGCCATCCCTGTGGCACCCTGCACGTAACCCCGATTAAACGTGTGTGCAGTTTGTAGAAAGCAATTCGCTGCACACTTTTGCATTTTCCAAAGTCTGTGTGTGGATGGATGCTTTCAAAGGGCTTAAAGGTAAGGCTGTCCTAATTTCTGAGTGTTTCTCAATGACAGAGTTTATCAGACTCTAAAGCTTAAGTCTCTTGGCTGAGGCAAGTACGCTACCTGAACTACACAGCTTCGGCCCCACTATAGGTTCCAGAGCAGACAATAAAACCGTATTTTCTAATGTTGGATCAGAACCATGAGTTGCTGGCTGTAAGGCTGGCATGAGTTGCTTAGAGACTCTTTTTATTCCTTCCAAATCTTATAATCTCCTCTCGGGGTGTGCTCGGAGTAATCTAGTGAGATGCAATTCAACCCACATAGAAAGCAATATACATATGAAACTGAAACAGGAAACCAGGGCAATGCAAATTCTTGGAGGCAATGGAAAACGGAACTACTACAAAGGAAGGGCGTCAGGAAATGCTGGTGGTCAAGAGAGATCAAACATCTTGCTCTCAGTGAGCCCAGCCACAACTTCACATCACAGGAGAAATGGTTCTCAGGATCTGAATTTCCAGTGATTGCAGAATTTGCTGGAAACTCTTTCTCAAACCATTCTCTTAGGCTTGCAAAATCACACACCCTTCCCAAGACTCATAATAAATCAAGGGTCCAGGCCAGGAAACAGTTGTGAAAATTTTCTTCAGTTACTTTTCTTTCTTTCATCTGTGGAGCGGGAATGAGCCAGCTTTTGATTTCAGCTGGAGAACCTGAAAGATAGCCCACCTAACAGCCAGCTAGGGAAGAACATGGCAATGTTCACAGGACATCTGAGATGCTCTGAGACCCCACACCTCTGCAAGGCTTCCGAGAAGCCTCAGTTTGTAAGGTGAACATGGCACCTTTAGTAACAAGATTCTGTAGATGATCTAGGAGTGGTTGCCTATGAAGGATGGGGGTTGGGAACACACTCACTGTCTCCATTTAGTCTGGGATGATGTACCTTCTCCTTAAAAATAGAGTGTTTTGGCTTTTTGTTGTTTGTTTGTTTGTCCTCTGTTATTTTTATGTTCGCTTTGAAATAGAGTTTCACCATGTAGCCCAGGCTGGCCTCACACTTGCCATTACTAGGCTTCAGCTGACCAAGCTCTGGAATCCCCACTCTCCATTGAGAAGAAGGATAGAGGTCACTGATCCTTGTTTGGTAACCTGTCCTAGGTATGGACACAGCATTTGCCATTCTTTAATTGTCCTTAATATAATGTTGAGTATTCAAGCTGACTGGGTTAGAAGACAGGCTCAAGATTTTCAAACAAGGGGTGACTGCTTTTGAGTTGTCGTTACTTTGCTCAGGTCAGGCACATGGTGGGGTGTGGTGTCTAAGTTCTGCATCCCCAAAATATGGCTTAGGTTGGACCTATGAGAGTTTACCTTAACCTTCACAAGCCTTCTTAGGGTTCCTTTTATGTATCTACCGGCACCGTGTGACAACTTTGTCTACCCCTAGAAAGAAAGGATTTTATAAAGAAATTAACTGGTTCCAATTCTTATGCCAGGTTGGTAGAACTAGATCTTCTTTAACTGCCATGCTCCCCTTTACAGCAAAGCAAGAAACAAATTAGGGCTAGTGGAATATTAAAGGTCTCAGTGTGGTCACCAGCTAGGACTCATCACCCACCTCTTGACTGGTCTGTGGATTCCGTGTTGAATTCGTTGTATTATTAACTGGTGTCTCAGGCTCTTCTCTCTCTGAGTACTGGGAGGGGCTTCTACTTGTTGATTATAAAGGATAAGAGGGAGATTAACATGGGATTGGACTTCTAAGTTTAGTCAAGCAAGTACGACAAGAGAATAGGGACATGACTTCCTGACCCTAGAACAAGTTATGACACCTACTTTTGTATAGGCAGCCAGGCCTTGTGGGTTCCAGGTTATCAGCAGACACTTGAAGAGGGTGGGAGAAGCAGTGGCGTGATGGTGACCTATGATTCTAGAAGATTCAGCAGTAAACAGCAAGTAGCTGAACTGTGTAGAAGATATAATGACTAAAAGTGAAAGATTGAAGAGCTAATTCAAGAAGAGGAAAGACATGCTCCTTTCTACAGGCAACTGGACTTGCTCTTGAGTCTTAGAATAACTGGGGCTTCTGAGGAAACATTGTAAACATGCAAAGACAGGAGACAGAAATACAGGCCGTGTTCAGACATACTTGAGAAAACAAACCACCTCGGAGTTTGATGTAGTAATTAACATGAGAGATTATATAAGTTTCAATTAGGGCAATTACATGAGGATTAAGTTAATTAGATATATTAAAATGATGCTCTTGAATTAGAATGGACAGAAACTCATGATTTATTTATCTACATGGCTAATAAATATTCATACAAATCAAAGAAAAGGCCACCTCCAGGAAGATTCCCAAGGTCCTACTTTGGATGCCTGAGAGAGGCAATAACCTTCCATACCCTTGAAAACCAACATATTCTTCCTAGATTTTGAGTTGGCCTCTTAGAGACAGGCACTTTGCTTCCATAAGAAAATGAGCTTCCCTGTGGGGGTTGCATCAATTCAGGTTCTTGTCACATAGAATTTGAGAAGTCTGAGGAGTCAGATTTGTTTCTAATCCAAATGGAACCTGTCCCCTTATCATGATTTATTTTTATCTGACTTATTTTGTGATTTGGAGGGACAGTTTGAACTCGGGTCCTTTATCACGCTAGGCATCTATTATGAGTCATAGTATTAGCCCTGGCTCTTGTACACAATTATTAGTAGGTAGGCATTTATTTTTACATGCTAGATTCTGCAATGCTTTGAGAGGGAGGGACAAATGCTCTTCCTCACCAATACTGGAACCTGCTCCGGTGCCTAATTCCAGTTTCCCTAAGCCAGTCATTTGTCTTCTGGGCTGTTACACATATTTTCCAGTAAGTACCACTTCTTGATTTTCCGTCCTGCTTCTCAGAGACCACTATAGCCTGTCGTCAGCTCTCCCTTCTGTGGAGCATCTCGGCATTACTGCAGAACTTTGGACACTTTCCCAAGGGCATGGGACTTGTCACTCTGTTTCTCTGCCAGAAACTCGCTGATGGCATTTTCCCAAGTACATCACTCCTGAAATGGAATCTCCTGGAGACTTTCAGCAAATACTAATAGTACCCAGGCTCTGTCCTGAGGGATGCCAATAAGTGTATTCTAAGCATTGGAATTTTATTTTTAAAATCTCCCCTGACAATTCTAATGTGGAACTAAGGATTTTTTTTTCTTCCGAAATAGAGAATCCAGGCCTGTTGGTGGTGGTGCGTGCCTTTAATCCCAGCACTCAGGAGGCAGAAGCAGGTGGATCTCTGTGAGTTTGAGGCCATCCTGGTCTACAGAACAAGTTCCAGGACAGGCTCCAAAGCTACAGAGAAACCCTGTCTTAAAAAAGAAAAAAAAAGAAGAAAGAAAGAAAAGAGAAAAGAAAAAAATGGAGAATCCAGATGATGTATCTGGAACTCCAACATTCGGGAAGCTGATGCATGAGGACCAGGAGTTTGAGGCTCACTTTGGTATAAAACAAGGCCCTATCTCCAAATTATAAACCACAGAATTCTATTAGAGGCATTTGGCAGTATTTATGGAAAGAATAAATGTTGTATCTGTAATTTTTAAATGCAAAGAGAAATAAACTTTTATATAATATTCATAAATAATCACTTAATTTTTTTAGATTATGAGATATTATACTTGAGATTTCAATACCAACTAATGATGCTACATTGCATAAAAGTAATAAAAGGGAGTTTGCTTAGATGTTGAATTAGAAAAGACATTAAAGAAAATTTAAATGGCAACAAAACTTAATCATAAAGAGAACTTTACATATATAAGCTTATTTGATTACTTCTACATCCCTACGGAAATAATTACCCCAATTTTTAGAAAGGTTATTGGCACCCAGAGCAGGAGAATCTCTTGGATGAAGTCTAGTAGATGGTAAAACTGTCCTTCAAGTCAGTCAAGCAGTAGACAGGCATGTCCAATCCACTTCATTTTGTCATATCTGTGTAAGACAAGATTATAACAGGATAGAATTAACAGTCTTCCAAGGGTCCAGAAACTTGATCAGATTTAGAGCAAACAACTTGTTCTAAATATATTCATCTGATATGAGCTTATAAAAAATGAGCGTGTATTTAGAATCATGCTGGTATCTGTGACAGAAAAGTAGAAGGGAAACAAGTGTCTAGGGAATAAACAAGGCGAATGGAATGGGGAGCAGAAAGAAATGGCAGGTAAGGAAGTATGGAGAGATATGCTCCCAGTACGGTAAATACGTGTGTGAAAATGTACTTAGAAAACCTGCTACCATTGACAGTGAATATATGTCAGTTTAAAAATGTTATTATTTATGTATAAAACGAAAGTGCCTGTGTGTTTTAGGAGATCTATTAAATCAGATCATTTGCACTGGGGTTACAGCAGGCTGTCAATTAGTCATGTGCTTACTGAACTAGATCATTTAGTGGGCATTTCCATTAAGCAGAAGAAAGTGGGATGTTTGCATTTCCACCGTCAGGAAGCAACCAGCATGAAATCATGACTGCCCATGCTGAGTACCAAGATATTCTCTAAACAGGGTGAGGTCACACATTCTTGTGCTTTGGGCTTTTCTTCTTGAACCTCCATGCAAAGCTCCTGCCTCCCTCACACCCCCATCTGCTCAGTGATGGTTTAGCTTGTGGTTGCTTTTGCTGCTGTGACATCTATTGCTTTTGGTCTTCTTAGACAGAGTATCATATACAACAGAATGACTTTGAATTGATATTGTTCAAGGTGACATTGGTCTTCTGATTCTCCTTTTTCAGCATCCCACGTGCTAGGATTGTAAACATGTGTCACTACATCTAGGTTTATGCCATGTTGAGGACTAAACTGGGGCCCTTTTGCATTGTAGGCAAACGGTCTACCAACTGAGCCACATCTCCAGTCTACCTGCTCTTGGATGTCCTGTTTCTCAAATTATGCTGCAATATCAACATCACAGTTTTTCCAGATTCTTGTTTAAAAAATATGTAGACTTATACTAAACAGTAATCTCTTTAGTATCTTAAATCTCTGGTTTAAGTCCACACACCTAGATTTTTTAAAAAATGATATGGGTGCAAACTACAAAGTGAAAAATGCAAGACTCCCCTCATCTATCACATATGGCCTTAGCATAGAAGTGGTTATTTTATATCTAAATGTGTATGAGGGGACAGATAGAGACTAACACACTCATTCAAGTTAAAAGTACAAGGTATTAAAACCTTGAATTATTATTCAAGCAATGGACAAAAGTAATGTACATGTAAAGAATATACATTATGATATTGTAATAAAATAAAATATCATAACCCTTATGTAGTTTAGAAAATAAAAGGTCTTAGGAAAGACAAATAAGAGCAAGGAGTCTTATGATACATCTACAACACAGAAATAATGGATTAAAACATGGTTTTGGCTATGCTAGTGGTTCAACATCTGGTTTGTGTCATAGCATGGTTGATTTGATTATCTCTGATATTTAATACAGCTGCAAAAATATATAAGATTGATAAATGGTCATCTTTGAGACCCTGAAAGACATGAGAGAGCAAGCTTTAGTCAAGGGAAGGGCCCCTGAAAGAAATCGAGCTGGAGAGGGCAAGTCTCTTTTAGAGTTTGTCGAAAGCTAACCCAGGGGCCCAAAACAAATAAAAACACTATAATGTGAATTTTTTTAAGACCCAGGGTGTAATTAAAGTATCTCCAATGTCTTACATTGAAGGATGGCAGTCAGGATGGAATAAGGCTGTCCCTAAATAAGGGTAGAGCTGAGCTTTTCCTTAACCACCCTAATCCCCTAGAGTCACCTGAGATTTGTCTACACACAGGCTAATGGGCAGGCGCTCTTCACTGTTCCCCCTGGGCTGTGTGGGTGGAGGTGGGGACTTCCAGTTACAGTGGGAGCTTGAGCTAGCTGAAAGGAATGCTTTCAGCCAGCCAGGGTGATAAGACACCACTTTTCTGGGTCTCCTAGAGAACCTTACAATTGGATTTAAAACTCAGGAAGATAAACAAGGCATTGTTGATTTTTTGTGTCTCTTTCCCTCTGCCTCATGCGCAGGTCATAAAAACCGGGAATGCCTAGGTTTCCCTCAGACACCAGCTGTTTCTTTTATTTTCTACGTTTCTTTAACTTTGCACTCTCTCACTGAGCTTTAGAGGCCTTCCGTCAAAGCTAGTAACTGTACAGGATGTTCTAAAATACCTTAACACAGGACAACATATTCAAGGCTATTGATGAGTAAGGAAAGCCAACATCCATGCCTCTATTTATTTCTCCTAAATGAGATGTTTACAGCGAATTTGAAAGAAAGGCCCAAACTGAGTCTCAGGCCTTGAATTACATTTCAAGTCATCCTGGGGACTGTTGATTGCATGGTATTGGACACGCCGAAGTGTGCTAAATTTTAATGAAAATTAATTTAGAGTCATGAAATTTTTTTCCTTAAGGGCATCAAAGTAAAGACTGATTTTCTTTATCATATCAGTTTCTATCACTTAAGTTATGTACAGTGTCTTAGTAAGTTTTCTTAAAAAAAAATAGTTGGCCATAGTACCCTAGGCAAATTTAGACATTGCACAGGAAGGATGTATGGGGTGATGGTGTTATTAGGCCAGTATCTTCACAACCCCGGAGTAATCAGTGATAACTTTCGGAGTTGTGAGCCCTTTTTCCAGCTGAGTTTGCAAAACTGAATTTTATTCAGCGAGTCTTCCACCTTTAGATGTGACCAGGAAGGAGCCAGATAGAAAGGAATGCAGAAGAAGAAAGCCTGACATTTGAGAGTTTTTACATTGACAGTTGACAGTGGCACACAACATCTAAATTTTAAAATAAGTTTCCCTTATTTTAGGCCACTTCAAAACTGAGCAATGTCAGGTCTGTGATTAAGGGACATGACGGGAATATCTTAGGAGTCAATGCATCCCGGCAGACAGGTGTCTAGGTACACATAGGAGTTAATAGCTCTCTTCAGAATGCCAAGTGACAAGGTCCCATCTCTCTCAAATGTGTCTGCAATCTCCCAGCCTCCTTTGGCATAGGAATGAGCCCAAGCAGAAGCTCTCAGGTTTGAGGATGTCTCTAGATAATGTCTGTTACTGAATTCCAAACGGAAGCACAGCTATTATGCATTATGCAAAGAGGAGAGATCTTTAAATTAGTTTTTGAAATGTATATCAAGATTTATTGGCTTAATTAGAAATGAGTGAGGAGTTTGCCACCTGAGGACCTATGCCAAATGCCTGCTCCTCCCACAGGTAGCTCTCCCCACCCCCCATCGGGATTCTAAACTATCTGTCTGTGGACCTACTACACTGAGTGCCTGGTCACCTCATAAGTACTTCTCTTACCTTTATTCTGGAACTCCAGAATCCTGCATCCGTAACCAAAGGAAGCCACATCCTACTCCAGAGATACTTGCTCAAACATGTTCATTGCTGCTGTAGTCACAGTGACTAGGAGAGGGAACCTGCCGGCATGTCCATCAACTGATAAATGGACAAGGAAACTATGGTACATACACATCATGGCACTTTATTCAGCTTTAAGGAAAAATGACATAATGAAATTTATAGGTAAATGGATGAATATAGAGAAAAAATTATGCAAAGTAACCAAAGGAGAGGGGAGATAGTTTAACACAGGTGATATGAAAATAGAGGGCTACTTGTAATTCTGGAAAGCTTAAGCAAGAATTCAGGAGGGGGTGGATGAGAGGAGAAGGGAGGGAGAATTAACCAAGCCTAAAAATGCATGGGGGAAAACATGGAAACTTACTACTTTGTAAACCAATAATTATATATATATATGTATATATATATATATATAATTTTAAGAAGAGGGAGATTTAGAAAGGGATACTCTGTAATCTGTAGGACACTGTTCTCAAAATCTACAGGTTTCAAGCAAAAAAGAAAAGAGAAAACAATCAAACCAAAACAAAGCAAAAAAGAGGTGTGAGATTCCTCCTTAAAGCTGTTGGTCAGGGAGGCCTTAGCCACCCCAAAATAATAGAGGTATTTGCTTCTCTTCTTGCTTGCTCACTAGAAACAACTGGTAAGATCCCATTGATAAAGACTCCATGCATGTTGATTGCGAGTTATAGCTAAATGGGGCTGGAAGCATCTTCCCTGCTGGCTAGCTGTCATAACTCCAGAAGGTTCAATACAGCCTGCCAGGGTATGAGAGTCATTAACAGTTTTACTCAGCTGTGAACCTTACCAACTTTAATACCAGCTTTTCAGGTAATATGGGCCCACAGGAGGAATAGGGGCACGACGGTTATAAGGTAACCATTTTTCTCTGATTAGATTTGAGGCTCATTTCACAGGAAGAAATACATACTAACTACTGTGAAATGGTTGAAACCCATGGCTGAACATTTGGGGCTATAAGAAAGAACTTAAGATTGTTTTTCCTTAGTTAAATTATCATGGCACCAAGCCGTTTTCTAAATAATTGCTTCTATATCCATAGACAAATGCTACTTCAAGCCTTAACTGGAGAGGCCTCTCTACAGTGAAGGGCAGCCAATGAAGAGACACTTCGGTGTTCAAAGTGCTGAGAATATATGCTACATGGGTGCTCCAACTTAAACTTGGCATTTATTCCATCCCTATGAGGCCCCAGGGACATCATAGGAAAGGGGTAGAAAAAATGTACAAGTCAGAAAATAGAGGAGAAAGCTTGGAACACTGTCTTTTGGGTGCAGAATAGACAAAGCAGTCATGACCTAACAGCAGCTGTGACTGCCTGCAATGGGCCTTATCCAACGTCATTTATATAGAGGGGAATGACCTAGAGGGCATGACCTCCACCTGATCAACTGTCTTCTACCAATAGATTCTAGGATGGAGGCAGTCATCTATAGTTGTGTGCCCTCTATAGTTGTGTGCTCCCAAAGAGCCCACTGTGCTGCAAGGGATAGCTCCAAATCCATGGTCTTGCAGACAATCCTGCTTAAACTCAAGGGGTCTCAATAAACAAAAGAACAAAAGCAAAACACAAACTGGCAAGTGTGGGGAGGGGACTTACAGGAAAGGGAAGGCAGGCAGAGTGGAAGGGACATCTGAGGGGGTGTTACAATAATCAGAGTGCACATTGCATGTGCATGAAAGTGTCACAAGCTCAATAAAAGTTATATTTGAACGAAATAATGACTTTCAGGAATTTCATAGTTTTCATTTTTATCCTTTAGTACTTTCTCAGCATAGAAGCTTCTCAGTGTGTTCTTTCCCATCACTCACTTCCAGCGAAATCCAATCACAAATCAATTTAGTCAAATAGTCAGATAGTATTGATTTAAGTTAATTGAATTGTAGTTTTGAGGTCTTCAACATATTAAGTGCTTATTCTGCAGGTGTGTGTGTGTGTGTGTGTGTGTGTGTGTGTGATACCGTCTACGGGGAAACATGGAATAATAATTATTAAAAAAGAATGTGATTTTGTGTGACTATAATAAAGGTAATACAAACATGGCAGACTATATACAGTCCTGGGTAACTTTATTTCTTCTTAATTTGAAATGTTACTATTCTTTCCATATGAAGACTAGTATTTAAATAATTGTATAGACACTGTAAATTTTCTCTTTGTGTGTGAAGAAATAGCCATTTGCAGGAATATTAAAAAACATTGCTAAGACTTGAGTTGGGTCTGGTGTTAATGCCTATAATCTTAGCACTTGGGAGGTGAACACAAGAAGGTCAACAGTTTCAGGCCTGCTGTGGCTCCATAGCAAGTTCAATGTCAGGCTGAACCATGTGAGACTCTGTCTTAAAACAAACAAAAAGGTATTATTCTGAAGTATATAATATTCTCAACCATTTTCTATTTTTGCAAGGCAAGGAGTTCAATGATCCCCATAACTAAGACATATTACCATCTCCACCTTCACCAGAAACTGGCTAAAGATTTGTACACTTAGGACACTGCAATGCTAATTTAAGAGTCTGACCCAGAATAAATTTAGAGTAATTCAGAATGGCTATTTCTACAAAGGAAGGAGGGAAATACAGTCATGGATGCGGAGGGGAGTAACACTGTGGTCGTGGTTTATGCCAGGTCTGAACATGGGATCAGAGCACTTAAATCACATTTTATGTTGAAATATTTAACAGTAATTGCTTAAGTACTTAACAGTCTACAAAGTCCACCTGCTCTCCCCCAAAAAGATGGGCTCAAGATAAATTTGCACATACTTTAAGTATAACTTGCTTATTAAGGCTACTGTCTTTCACCTGTCTTCCCAGCTTTATGGAGTATTTTCTCAATGCCCCAAAGTGTGTGGGTTAACCTAAATCACAGGGCCCTGGAGAAAAAGGATAAAATAGTTTCTTTTGTTTCTGTGCTTATGTATTCTCTTACTTTGGTAGAGAGTCACAGGAAATTTGCACCAGGAATTTGCATGTATGTAAACAATGTAGGTCTCTAAGAAGAAAGGGAAAGACCTCTGCCCCTCCTCATCTGCTTCTGTACCAAGTCTACTGCGAAGTGAAGTTCCTGGAAAGAAGCCACGCCTTCCCCTAACTCTTCTGCTAGGCTGCCTGACTGGTTGGAACTTCAAAGATTGTGGATTGGGTGGAATGTGGCAGGGCTAGCGCCTAATTAGAACTCACCTTGAGCTATTTCCAACCCCTTATTAGCCAATCCTTGCCACCTCTGTGGCTTCTACCTTCTTTGTGACTCTAAGGTGAAAGAAACCTTAGCAACCATAGGAACTTCACAGGTGACTAGGCTCTACCAAGCCAGAAGCTGAGAGTCATCAGCAGCATCAGAGGGCTCCACTGCCCGGCTATAACCCTCTAGCTGGTATTTCCACCAACGTATTTGAACTGTCTCCCTTTCCAGACTTCTTTGTTCTTTTTCTACCTCATTGGAACATGGAAATTGGGCTAACTTAAATCTCTCTTCCTAGACCATAGTCGCTCTTAGCTGGCCCCAGAATAAATTACTTCAAGTCCCCTCTGAGGTGACAGCTGTGGGTTTTGTGTTGACACTACCCACATTTACATTTGCAAGGCATTTTTGTCAACAAATTATCAAGTTATTTTTTTAAAAAAGGATTTATTTGTGTGTCTTTATGTGTGCTGTGTGTATGCCCACAGAGTCAAGAAGAGTGTGTCGGATCCTCTGGAACTGGAGCTCTGAGCCAGCTCAGGCGGATGCTTAGAATGGAAGTCTGGTCCTCCACAAAACCAGAGAGCCTGCCTGACCACCGAGTGAGCTCTCTAGTCTCAGTTATCAAATTTTTAATGTGCCTCCTATTACCTTCTCGCGCCTCCCTATACAGCAACCAGGCAACACACAGCCTGCTCTTACTCACCTATATAAATATACTCTTCACGTCTATAAAATAGACTCCTCTCATCGAATAACAACTGCTCAGTACCCCATTCTGCCTATGTCTGGTGAGGCTGGGTAGGGCTCATCCTTTAGGATCTGAAGGAAGTAGGAGGGAAACTTGTTGAGATAATGCTTTACTTTGCAGCCCCTTTTCAGGAGCAGAGTATTTATAAAGCACTTATCTCGTTCCAGATAGGCACTAGCTTTTTCTATGGGCATCGTGAGACCACGATGATATCGGTTTCCAAGTCACTGCTATCCGTCCAGGAGCAACCTCCACTTTCTGAAGCCCCAGCGCCAGCCAAGAACAATGGCTAAGGTCACCCTCACACAGCCTCGTGCTTTGTTTCATAAGAGATAGCCCTTGAATGCTGAGAAACCTAGCTTCCAGGAACTGCAGGCCTCAGCCGGGCCACTGTCTTTCACGTAGTCCCCGGGAGAACAATTGTGTGAAGTTCAGTGATCTCAGAAGCCCATTGCCTCGCGGGCTATTTATGAAAACAGTGTTCTCAAAGAACCGTTCAGGATGAGGAAGCCCCAGCGGAGCCTGATTTAGCTCCCACTCTGCCGGTGAGAGCATCCTATGAGAAAACAAGGGTAAATATAGCAAAGGTAGAAGAAGGCCAGTTGCATGCTGTGCTTCTGTGAGTGAAAATGAGATCTCCGAAGACAGTTTAGCTCAACAAGTACAATTCCCGTGGAATTTTGCTGAGCTCGGTTTATCAAGCTGGGTTTTTTTTTTCTTTCTTCTTTTTCTTGTCTCAGTCTGTTCTTTTCTGATGGCAAAAACGTGGAAAACCAACTTTCACTATATATTAGAAAGAATTTTATAATAAATACGAGAAGGGCTGCTGCGGTTGTGTTGTAAAATATCTTGCACCGCTGCTGACCCAGAGCTGTCTGAATGGCACACAGGCTTCTCCCCTGGCAGGTCAACCACTTTCAACCAGCGGTTCTCAACCCGCCTAACGCTGCGACCCTTCAATACAGTTCTTCATGTTGTGGTGACCCCCAACCATGAAATTAATTTATTGCTACTTCATAACTGTAATTTTGCTCCCGTTATGAATTGTAATATAAATATCTCATAGGAAGGATATCTGCTATGTGACCCCCCCAATGGGTCATGACCCACAGGTTAAAATTCGCTGCTTTAGACTAATGGAGCTAACCATCTGCAGGAATTTCACCTGTCCCTGCAGGCTGCAGTGTGATTTGCTGGCTGTGACATATCTCTGCTAACAATAACAACAGGGGACGTCACTTAGGGTTGTTTTCAGTCACCTGGGGAAAAGAGGACCAGAACTTCTTTGATGGAATGTTTCAGCTATGTCCTGGATGGTGTAAGATCATCCAACTCTACTAAGCATTTGGTTTTGGTCAGTTCATCTTTTTTCTTCCTTTCTCCCATATTTCTCTCTGGAAATGTCTGCCAATCATTTTAAGGCTTTGAGCGCTTCACCAGGTGTCACCTATGCAGGTTGAGGCAGATGCTAACTTAATGGCTATGTCCGGAAACATATGCATCATCCACCACCACGGGGAAGAAAAGGGCATTTAGTGAGAGTTTATGGTAAACAGTGAGGTGAGGATATAAAGAAAGCAGGGGTGTCCAACGTGGCGACCTTACTGAGAAGATGCATAGAAATGCAAGGACGTTATGTTACCAGGGAAATTTTCCATCAATAAACAATAAAACTCCAAAACTACTTCTTGGAAGAAGAGTTCAAATACAGTTTTAAAAATTGTTCATAAACATATACATATGCATGTGCATTTGAAATATGGGTCTATTACGTTCTGCTCAAAAGGCCTTTGCCAAGGAAATTCCTGTAATCTTGGTGTACTTCTGCAATATAACCAGGAATGAATTCTTTTCCTGTATTTAAATAAAACATTTTCATTCGCCCTTCATATCCTCTAAAGAGGACCTAGGATCAGTTTTTGATGTTTCTTCTACTAAGAACTATGTCAGGTGGTTCTCATTATGAGGCAGAACATCAGTTGCTTACCCCTTATTATCCAAACGCTGGTAACAAATGGCCTCCAACAGCACAGGCCTGTAATGAAAATAAATGAGCTCATACCTTGCCCTTCTGCTTGGCAGGACTTTCTAACAGATGTGGAGCACCTACCAGGACAATGAAACCACTTGGGAAACAATACAACTCACAATAGCACAAAGACTCGTTAGACCAAAGCTTTGTAAGCCATTTGGAGGAAGTGATGTCACTTCCGGGTTGAATAGCAGCCTTAGCATTTCATTGAGTTTATCCATGTGCTTCCTACCCCTGTAGAACCTTCCCCCTGAGAAAGTAAACTTGGGAGGAGAGCTAGGACGGGTTTAAAGGTCGGATAAGTCACAATGCTTTTATTTTTTTTTTAAAAATTATGCATATTTGTCCAGATGTTTTATAGAATGATTCATGAAAAGCACTCACTGATGATTTCTTGTGCTTGTGACTTTAAAGAATTGGGGAAACGTGCATTTTTTAAAAGTCAAGGAGAGGACTCAGAACTGTGAAACTGAAAATAATAAAGAACACTTGCACAAAAATTATTTTCCACCTCAGGGAATGTACTTCGAGTCACATCAGGATTCTGAGTGATGAGTTGATGGACGTGTCTGAACTCCACAAAGGAACATCAGTACAGGTAGAAATTGCACTGGGGGAGGGAGGAAAGAACTTTAA
The DNA here is from genome assembly GCF_014885135.2 of Alexandromys fortis. Classification (NCBI taxonomy): domain Eukaryota; kingdom Metazoa; phylum Chordata; class Mammalia; order Rodentia; family Cricetidae; genus Alexandromys; species Alexandromys fortis. The sequence goes on along the minus strand of NW_026067959.1, from coordinate 1,266,484 downwards.
AAGGCATAGAAAGAAATAGATGTTCAAAGAACTCTGTGCTTCTGGGGAACAAGAAAGGGCAAAGTCTGTAATGAGAGCTCAGGCTGGCTGTGGAACCCAGGGCAAAAGAAGACACGAATAGAGGTTAGCAGATGCCCATGCATAGACTGTCTAAGTCTGCAGCCTGAAATACAAAAGGTCATTTTCTAGACTTTGATTGATAGGCATGCCATTTGATTGCGCATCAGCCTCCCTAAGCAATTAGGATTTTGATTCCACAGCTCAGCTCATTCCTGCAAAGAATAGATTGTCAACTTCACCTGCCTAGCTCTGTCAAGAGTTTGATTATAGAACCTCCTAATCCGGCAGCTTAATTACAAGCTAGGACTTCACTGTAAGTGTCAATATTGTGTGGTTTCTGAGGACATTTTAGAAACTGTAATACAGCCAAATCAGTCCCAAGACCAAGTGAGTCTAAAGGAATTTGTGGAATAAAATATATTTCAAGTAAACGAGTAGGGTCATAAGCTTAGTAGGGCTCAGTTAGCAAAGGGTATGGAACACACAAGCCTGAGAACCTGAGCTCAGATACTGAACTCATGCAGGGTACAATTGCAAGTGTCCAATCCTAGCACCAGGGAGTGGAAATAACTGGACCCTGCAGCTCATTGACTAGTCAATGTGGGCAGTAAATGAACCCCAGATCCAATGAGAGACTCTATCTCAAAAGATAAGGTAGAAAACAATGGAGAACAACACGCAGTGTAGACGTCTGGCTTCTACATGCACAAATACGCATATGCATAAATGCCCATTTTGGTGTCCACATGCCTATAATCATGGACATTCATCACACGCCCAGATGTACAAAAAGAGGACCTCACATAACTACTTTGTCATCATTTATGTTCTTTTATCCTTTAAGCTGCTGCTCAAATGTCTTAAAATGGGGGGCAATGTTGAAATACGGAGCGGCGGGGCTGCGTCCCCAACACCCCGGCCGCTTGGCTAGCTCATGTCCGAAATAACAACACACAAACTGTATTCATTTAAGAACTGCTTGGCCCATGAACTCTAACCCTTACAGGCTAATTCTCGCCTCTGGACTAGCCCATTTCTAATGATGTGTGTAAGCACCCCAAGGTGCGCTTATCGGGAAGATTCTAGCCTACTCGGAGGAGCTTCATTGCGTGCATCTGCCCGGGAGAGCTGAGCATGGCGTCTCTGCTCCAGCAGAGCTGTCGGGTCTCTCCGGAAGCAGAGCAGAGTCTGACCTCACTTCCTCTTCCGCCCAGCATCCTATTCTGTTTATTCCACCCACCTATGTTCTAAGCTATGAGGCCAAGCAGTTGGTTTATTATAATTAACCAATGACCTTCCCCCATCAGGGCAATGCACAATTTTTATCTCAGGCTATATTCATACTATTCATATAGATTAAAAAAGCGTTGCTATATATTTCACTGAGAAATCCTTTCTTTTGCATCTAGTATAATCACACAATTCTAATAAATAAATGAAATAGTTAAATCAAATATAACGTAAATTGCTTCCCCAAGAGCTTACTTATCATGACAAGAAGTTAATTTTTAATTTAGGATGCTTCCATATATTTATATTGACAATTTGCCTGTCACACAGTGGTAAGTAATACATTTTGACATAGGAAAAGCTTAGTTTGGAACTTTCTTTAGTATCTTGATAGGTTCCTGAGAGGTAATGGCCACTTAAAAAACTAGTTCCTCAACTAGAAGACCAGAAGGAAAAACTCACTTGGTTCATTCGATAAGATAGATTGTCAGTTTTGTCAATTTGGCACAGCTAAAGGGAAGAGGGCACACTGCTTTAGAAATTGCTTCCACTGGACTGGCCTGTGAAAGTGCCTGTGAAGGCATGATTTTGGCTAATGATTGGTGTGGGCGTGTCCAACCCACTGTGTGCGGTGCTGCTCTGGGAAGGTGATATCAGATTGTGTAAGAAAAGAGGCTGAGCAATATCTAGTAAGCAGTAGACTTTTGTGGTCTCTATTCAGTTCTTGCTGTCATATTCCGGTGTGAGTTCCTATTTTGACTTCCCTCAATGACAAGACTGTGACATTGAAGTGTGAGCCAAAATTAAACCTTTCCTTCCCCAAATTGCCTTTAGTTGTGGTGCTTACCACAACAATGGAAAGCAAACTAGCACAGAGGACATGATGTAAAGTATAAAAGTTGATTCAGTCACGTTTTGATGAACTCTAACAATCATGACGGTGTGCTTCCCAGAATGCTATGCTGCCTATAACTTGAACTTGGTCCTTATCATTTTCCTATTATTTATATTTGTAAGACATGTTTCTATTTCAGTCAGGAACAGACACTAGAATGTAGTTAGTATAGAAACGGTTCAGTGTGGGTTTTCAAAGAACACTACTTTCATTCTATTGAAAACTTTAATTTAGAAAAGAAACTCACGTTTTACCAACCAAAGAAACACGGCCTATTGTGTGTAGACAATAATCATGGGAAAGCAGTAAAAGATTATAGTACGCAAGTCTTTTCGCATCCAACTCCAGAACTGCCAAGGCAACTGAAAGAAGAGAATGCGGCACACGTATCTACTCCACGCTTCTGCTCCACCTTAACTCCCCAACTCTGTAATCACTGAAGTTTGAGGCTGCTTTCTAAATTCAGAACAGTTTCCGAGAGGTCCTTAATTTGGGAGAAGGAGATTTCCCTTGTCTAGAAATACACCCTTTCCTGTGTGTTCTACAGAGATACCTAGGTGGAAGTTTTCCTTACACCAAACAATCTCAACTCCCTGTCTGTTATCTGCAATTTGAATTGAGGTCAGTAGCTTTGGAACAGTAGCTGGTAGTTGGACAAGGGTGGTGATGGTTTCCAGCGCTGTGTCTAGAGGGTCTTTGCCGCTGTTCTGCTCTCACGATCCCCTACATCGTTTCATCGTGGCACATGTTGCAATATAAATGCTCTTTGCTTTGTCTCCCTGCTAAACACACGGAGACAAGAGGCTCGTGGTTTGAGCTCATAGGTCCATGTGCTTAGCAAGAGCTTTATACAGGTGAGCAACAGATCAGTATCTGTCGAAGAGATGAACAAGTAAACGGAATACGTGTATATACTAATGTAGATTGGTATGCAGAGCGAAAAACTTTGTTAAGCCCAAACACATGTGTTTCAGATATTATCAAATAACTTGGGTCTAGTGGTGGTAATATAAGAGGAAGGACAAAAGCATTGTTTTAGAGTGATGTAGACTTGAGTTTATTATCCAGTTTGCCCCTTTCTAGTACTTTCTGTCTTGTGCAAGACATTATATAATATATATGTATGTATGTATATATATATGTATATATATACACACACATATATATATATATATATATAATTAGCCACCACATCTCTCAGAGCCCTGATACCTACCCCCTGTGAGGTGTCAGGATTGAAGAGGCGAAGGCAATGCAGAGTACCTAGCAAGCATCCAGCAGGGTATCCATGAGTCCTTGGTGAATAGCAGCTCTCTGTATTGAGTCCTGGGCATGATCAGAAAATAAGAGTTCTAATAGCTTTACAGATGTTTATCCACTAGCCTTACTATGCCCTTTTGCTGTTAGCAGCATCTGCTTTCATCAAACCAAATCTTCATGGGTTAGGGGTTCCTTCTTGTTAAGCTACTCAGTTGCCAGTTTCCTCTAATGGAGGAATTCTTTTCTCCTTCTGATAAATAATCACTGTCAACTGATAGCCACAAATCACTGACTTCCTCTGGAAATTGCTCCATTGATTTCTGAAATGATAAAGGGCTCATAATGTGCCTATAAATATACTCACTAAGTCATAAATTGCTCATGGCAGCACAGGAAACCTCTCTATGCTCTCCAGGCATCTTCCTTCCCCAAGCACACAGTTTCCCAAGGGGGACCCAGCCCGGGTCCATTATCCTAAGTACAGCTGGAGCAGAGTCATGAATCAGAGGGCAACTTTCCAGTTCCTCATCCTCTCTGAATTCGTTATCGTAGGCAGGTTTCCCCAGGAATGTGATGGGTTAGAGCGCCTTGCAATGGAAGATCATTATTTGTCAGGGAATTCCTCTGTGAGTCGATTAGAGCCTGAGCTTTCCAAAGAAACATGTCAGACCTGAAACGAAGGTGACATCCACAGATTCAGAAAGAAAGAAAACGAGTGTGAGATGTTATGTGGTTCCTGATATTTGCCAGGTCTCCTGGGCTCTGCTACTTGAATGTCTTTAATGCTAACCCTCTGTCTTTACAGTCTCAGAGAACAGAAGCTCCAGGTTACCGAACGGCGGGTTTATTGTATTGCATACAAAACTATATCAAAGTCCAAAGTTAAATCAGTTCTGACGGTCTACCTAGAAGGAGATCATGATATCATCGTGTAGGAAAGTGGTGAAGGTAAGGATCTGTGGAGTGAAAATTGAAGCTGAACCACACTCTGGATTTATTAGGATACATAAATCGATTACATATTGTCTGTGCTTACTCCTTACCTAATTCTGGCTATATTTCCCTTTTCCATTATTTTATTATTATATTTCCCCCTTCTTTGTCCTACCTCCAATCCCTCCCACGCCCCCCATCTCAAATTGATGGCCTCTTTTTCTTTGATTATTGTGATAACATAGATGATACATACATACATACATACATACATACAAACAAACACACATGCTTACATAGACATAGATGTGCAAATATATAAATATAAATACAACCCACTGAGTCCATTTTTGTCATTTCTGTATATGATTCCAGGGCAGAACACTTTGTATTGATAATCAATCAGTAGGCCAATCCCTGAGAGAGGCTAATTCTCCCTCTTTGGGCAGTTTTTTTTTTTTGTAGTTCTTTGTGTAGGGGTGAAATTGTCTCCCTTCTATGTTAACATGTCTGTAGATATTGTTCCTGTTCAGATCTTGTAGAGTCCCTACTGCCATTGTAACTGTTCAGGTCTTACATAGGCAGCCATGTCAGGGAGCCCAGTCTCCTAGGAGACTTCCCAATTCTGTGGCTCTTTCAACCTTTCTGCCTCCTCTTCTGCAATCTTAATCATTTTTATTTCTTCTATTAAAAACTCTCTGTTCAGACTCACGGCCCATCTTTTAAACTGGGTCTATTGGTTTATGGACTGTTTCTTTTCTTTTCTTTTTCTTTTTTCTTCTCCTTTATTCCTTTCTCTTTCTTTCTTTCTTCCTCTTTTTTCTTTTTTATTTTTTCTTTTGTGTCTTTGATGTAAATCTTCTACCACGTGTAAAGCTCACAAAGGTGTTCCCTTTTGCTCTGCGAGTTTCCTCTTCATTAAATGTTTCCTTAGCTGCACAGACACTTTTTAATTTTGTGGGGTCCCAGTTGTCAACTGTTAGCCTTAATTCCTGAGCAAACAGAGTCCTGTTCAGCACCTCCATTCCTAAGTCTGTGTCTTGTCGGGAACTTCCTGTGTGTTCTTCTCTCGGCTGCCGCTTTCACACTGAGATCCAGTTAGAGTTCATTTTTCCATAGAGTGATAAACACGGGTCTAATTTCGTCCATCTGTGTGTAGATAGCCAGTTTGCACAGCACTGTTTGTTGAAGACCCTGTTTCCTCTGGTGTAGTTCTGGCCATTCTGTAAAATACCAGGTGGCTGCAGCTATGTCGAGTAATGCTTTGGTTTTCTAGTTTATTCCTCTGCTCTAGGGTCTGCTTTGGCTCCAGTACCTTGTCTTTTGGCTAAGGCTCCATAATCTATCTTGACCATCCCTCCAGCGCAGCTCTTCAGCCTCAGGAGTCCTGTGACCATTTGGGATCTTGTCTGCTTTCACATGAATTTTGGGATTTTCTTTTCTATTTCCATGAAGAATGTATTGAATGTCTTTTTTTTTAATTTTAATGATTTTGTTGAGACTTGCAAATTGTTTCTCTAGAGCTTCAGTTTATAGGTTATTAAGTAACATAACCTCAATGCTACAGGAAAATGCAGTGACATCGAGGCAGGAAGTAGACCCCAAACCTGAAATAAAACCCTCATTAATAACTCTGTGTTCCTTTTGGAACCATCCGGTACCTCGCTCTCAGGGGGTGTGCTTACAGCCACAGCTCCCTGATGTAGCCAAAATGAACGTCACAGGGAAGCATTCCCTGTGCCAAAGGGAAGTAATTCAACCCAAGTACAAGAGTAATCTTCTGGTGTTTTATATTTATTTACTTTTCGTGTGGCCTGCTCGAACTTTTAATCTCTACCTGAGCAGGATTGCTCCTGCGGTGGTTCTGGGCATTGAATTTGGGAGGGCCCCTGAAGGGTGCAAATTCAAGCACTGTTCACTTTCTCAAACACGTCAGTGTGTCTGTCCACTATCCTGTTTTTGCAAAAGGAAAAGAAGCAAAGTAAACAGAACCCTGTTTAGATAAGAGGTCTCTGTTAAGAAGAGGATGACTTCTGGAGTAGGGCTCATTTAAATATTTCTAATGGCACCCTAGCTAGACATGTCCCCCATGATAGCTCTGGTGCACCCCCTTTTTTAAATAAAAAAAAAAATTATTCCACATTTATCCCTGGAGTTTATGTTGTTTCTCTCAGAGAAAATCTTCCAAGCGCCTGCAATGACTCTAAGGCTACCCTCCTTGCTCCTGCCGACGCTCATCCAGGGTTTGTCATTGCAGATGGTTACTGAACAATTAGAACCAGTTGGGGCCTTAAATGATGCTTGTAGGGCACCAATGGCTGCTTTGCCCACAAGGCCCCAGGGTTCTGTTTCCCTGTATTGTACTTGCTGAAGTTTTCTCCCCTTTTGTTAGGTCCAGGGCTTCTTTAGTTGGCCGATTGTACAAAACTTCAGAGTCTACTGACAACTCTCTTTTTCTATATAGAGTAGTTGAAAGCATTTTGTAGCTTTAATTTAGTTTGTTTTGAGACAGAATCTCATTATGCAGCCTAAACTGATCTAAAATTCATCATGTAGCAAAGGTTGGTTTTGAATGCCTGACCCTTCTGCCTCACCTCCAGATTCAGGTGCCTGCCATCATCCCTGCCTCTCAGCAGCTGCTCCCTCTTTCTCTTTCAGTAGGAGCCTGAAGAAGTTTGGAAGAACACAGTGTAATTATCTTTACCCCTTGCACACTCTCTGTGGTCGGGGACAACCATCGCCTTCCACATTTCTTTTTTTTTTTCTTTTATTTATTTATTAAAGATTTCTGTCTCTTCCCTGCCACTGCCTCCCCTTTCTCTCCCCCTCCCCC
>NW_026067959.1:1157576-1258279 GCF_014885135.2 Alexandromys fortis | reverse complement strand
AGCAAAGGCTATCATTGGTGTTTTTGATTTTAGCCATTCTGACAGGTGTAAGATGGTATCTTAAAGTTGTCTTGATTTGCATTTCCCTGATCGCTAAGGAAGTTGAACATGACCTTAGGTGTCTTTTGGCCATTTGAACTTCTGTTCAAAAGCAGAAAATGCCAGAATGGAGCATTTCTTCTTGAGAAGCAAACAATAAATTATTCAATACTGACAAAGTTTGAAATTTTCTCTAGAGTATATTACGCAGGTGATTTTCTTAATAAAATACTCGACACATATGTTCAACTCTCTAATAAGTTAGTAGTTACATACACATTGGTATTTTCTTTTGCCATAAAGCAGAAGGGCCAATGGAAACAGCCGAACTGTTTGCCCTGCCACAAATGGCTTCACTGGCTCGGCTTCCACTCCTTTGCCTGGCTTTTGTAAATGTTCATTTTGCTTTGTTGATTTTTCTCTGATTGCTTTCAGTTCCTGTTGTGCTTTGGATGTTCCCAAAGGACTCAACAAATAAAATACATAGAACCTGGTGCATAAAAGGCAAGACACATTTTGAACATTTGCTCTCCTGAGAACACTGGGTTCAGATAATTTCTCTATCACACATATAACTACGATATGTACTGCCTGGATATCGAAAGGAATCCTTCACACGGGCTGTGCAAAATGGTGACGTGCAAAGGGGAGCTTTATCTGTGAGTGTAAATGAGAAGAACACAAAATGCCTTTATAAAGGCAGATATTGTCTGCAGCCAGGAACCTAATCTATAAAGGTTCTCTAAAATTTTTCTTAAGAGTAAGGTAGGATTAAGGCTTTAAAAATGTGTATTACTGAACTTTTCCTACATTTCCTGGGCCTGAATTCTAGAGACTGATTCCTTGACATTATAATGAACAACCAAGATAATTCAGACAGAAAAAAAAATATGTGCCACATTCACATAATAGTAAGTTAAAATTATTTTTAATATGAGGAATCAGAGATCCTGGTTAAGGAATATTTCCACTAACAACCTATTTTCAGGAAAACTGTGAAGTAGAGCAGCTACCTACCTCTTTGTAACAAAATAAGTAGGTAGATGTTTTATTCTCTAGAATACTTTAACTTCAGGTTATCCGGAAACCCGTAAAACAGACGCACACAATATTTAGATACATGTGTTTTACTAAAAAGAGAGTTGATTATATTCAAGTGTTTTTTTCCCTTAGTTGAAAAGTTAAAAAAAAAAAAACAAGTTTCAAAAAGATTAAAGAATTCCCTTACTAGTTAAGATATGAATTCTTCCTGCCCTAAATAGTTACGGAGATTCTTAACTAGATAGAGTTGGCATCTTAAATACAGCTGTAATGGTTTGAAGTGAGAAATGTCTCCAAGTAGACTCAGATGTTTGAACACTTGGTTCCCAATTGTTAGTGTTTGGGACATAGCGTGGCCTTGCTGGAGGAATTACGTCACTGGAGGAAGGCTTTGAGAGTTCATAGCTTAACCCCAGTCCTAACTCCCTCTGTTTCAAGGTTGCAGTGGAAGATACAGTGCCCCAGTTTCCTGCTCCCATTGCCAAGCCTGCCGCTTGCTGACATAGCTCTCAAGGAATATTGTGGCAAAGCTGGACGTAATGCAGTGTTTGGGGAGCTCAGAATGGAAACTCTACTGCCCAGAACATTATGAACAAAGGTATCCTAAGTATGCAGCCTTGAAGGTAAAACATGCTACGGTCAGGCTCACATATATGTCATAGGAAAGTGGAATAAAAATAAGTTATAGCTTTAAATACTTAAATGAATTTTTGATTTCCCCAGCTTTCTTAAAATGTGGTCTAAGCTACTGGATTTCTCTTTTGAAGTAATATTGGATAATCTCTGAGGGATTCTCATTCACAGATATTTATGAGGGCTCATCCACTGTATTCCAGGCACTGTTCCAGGCTCTCGGGATAGAGGCAACATTCTGTTCTTGCAGCGCTTCCATCACAGTGGACAGAGCAGTGGATAACCTAGCAAATCAACAAGGATGACCCATGGATAAGAGGGTAAATAGAAACCAATGAATGCAGGCACTGGTCAAGAGTTTCATCTGAGCAATGTGATAAATGATGCTAAAATAGCCAGGTCTGGGAATTTGATGAGCAAGGCATTTGAGCAGAGGCCTGGAAGAACCAGCAAGCAAGGGTGTGTTGGCAGGGGTGCCGTGGGAACCTTGTAATTCTGTGCTTGCTTTCTCTTCTAGACCTTAAGTTCATAACGAACAGTTCTCTAATGAATCCATACTCTTAAGGCATTCCCCAAAAACCTTCCCCAGTGCTACCCCCAGAGTCACTGTCCCAGGACAAAGGGTCAAGCAGAGCACAGGCTTAATCTAGGAAAGGGTGTGTATTCGGTATTACTTGGAACCTAGGAGACTGTGTCCTTTCTAGGCATTTTATGTAAGAAGGTAGGATGGGGCAAGACAGGCCCAGTAGATATCAGAGATAAACTGCCCTGTGGGAATATTCTCACATGATCATAGAGATACAAGTTAACAATAACAATGTATGCTTTCCAAGAAGGGGCTTCTCTAAACCCTAAGCTTTCTTCCCTTTACATGTCTGTGTGTTTGTGTGTGTTTCTCTTATCTGTGGGTCAGAGTCTCCAAGGCCTTCCTCAGAATATGTAAAGAATAATGTTTACATATCTATGAAAATACTACAGTAAAGCCCATTTCTTGGTATGCTAACCTGTAAGTATTTTTTTTAATTGATAGAAAAAAGAACTCAGAGTATACACAAATAGATTGTCATGGAGGATGAGTCAGTACAGTGGAGGAGCATTGAATTGCAACTGCTTACCCTCAGTCATACAGCTCTGACAAAGAGGCCCACTTGCTACCCAAATAAGAAGGATGTCGGAGTAAAGGGGATGACGTCACTGATCTTCCCCTAAAGTTCTGCCAGGTCTAGGATTTCCCTGTGTGTGACCTTGAAGAAAAGGGCAATGTGGTTGAATTTAAAGCAAAGGTTGGGACTAACCAGGAAAGTGCGCTGAGGGACAGAACCAACATATGAGATTGGACAGAGTTCAGGCAGGTCTCAGTGTTCTGGGAAGAGGAACCTGGATGCAGCACAAACGGTTCTCAAAGATTAAAGGCTGAGTTAGGTGAACTTCCTAATTTAACAACACTGACTTTTTTTTTTTTTTATTTTCGAGACAAGGTTTCTCTGTAGCTTTTGGTTCCTGTCCTGGAACTAGCTCTTGTAGACCAGGCTGGCCTCGAATTTACAGAGATCCGCCTGCCTCTGCCTCCCGAGTGCTGGGATTAAAGACGTGCGCCACCACCGCCCGGCAACACTGACTTTCTTATAAGATTTAAGCAACTGTTTCCCCTTCAACATTAGCAGAAGAAACGTGTTTAAGGACTTTTGTGTCTCATTAATTTAAGAGGAGTACAGAAAAGATGAAAATCGCCTCTTGACAATTCAGGCTCTTAGCCAGACTCAGGATGCAGAATTGAACTTATTCTCTTCACACTGTGGCTAGAAATGAGTGTTCTGAGCACACTGTCAGTACTCTGTGGTTTGAAGGCCGTCACAGGCCAGGATGGGGACGTGTAATTAGAAAGTTGTGGTCTTGAGTAGTGACAACTGAGAACATGTAGCAGAGAGAGAAGTCTAATTTGTTTATTAGGTGGTAAACAACTCTGAAATATTTCAGTACAAGAGTGCATGCTTAAAATTAATATATTATTATACAAAGAGTGTAATGACAGTAATTAGTATAATAAATAGATACTAACAGAGGAAATGAGAGAATGTAATTTTAATAATCAGATATTAACATATCAAACCATACAAAAGAAGGAAGTTAAAATAGCCTTTTCACCTGCTCTTCAGAAATGACAGTTACTTCCTCATTTGTGTTTAATCCTTTGCAGGATGTCTAAAATCCTCCATATGAGATAGGGGAATGTTATAGATGTATAAAATTATGCTTCCTGCATTCCTTCAGTGCATTGAATCTAAGTTTAGCTCAAGCTGAACGGAAACAGCAACTTGGCTGTGTGCAATGTGTAATAGTTTATGCTGTCAGTCGGGCAGCGATGGCACAAGGCTTTAATTTCAGCCCTCAAGAGGCATGGGCAGGTAGATCTCTGTGAGTTCAAGGCCAGTTTGGTCCACAGAGCAAGCCAGGACAACCAGGGCTGGACAGAGAAACCCTGTCTCATAAAATTGAAAAGCAAACCAACAAAAGCCCAAGTTTATATTGTCAATTTTCAAGAAAATTTCAAAACAACAGCAACAACAACCACAATGTGTGTTTCCTGTTTCCAGCCCAGTCTTCATCGTCTTAAGAAGACTACTTTGGGATGAGTTTCATGATGCACGCTTGCATCTAATCAGCTTCTTCTCCTGCAGGTGATGTGACTCTGGAGATCCAGATTCTTTTAGTCGATAGACAGTTGGGAAGCAGTAAACAGAGCTGTTAAATCCAGAGGTGTGTCTACAAAGTACAGTGGATACCTCGGTGTTTATATCCTCAGATAGAAACTGCCCTATGGGAATATCCTTGCATGATGGCAAAGGTAAAAGTTAATAATAACTGCACATGTGTTCCATAAATTAAGGAGCCTTTCTAAACACCAAGTTTCCTTCCGCTGACGTGTGTGTGTGTGTGTGTGTGTGTGTGTGTGTATGTGTGAGCGTATGTGTTTGTCTCTGCCCTGCAGACATTAGCAACAGGAAGTGTGAGATGTAAATTCTGGAGGTGGCAGTGTGGCATCAGACAGAGCATACCTTTAAGAAACAGGAAGCTCTTCCAGGAAGAAGGGGTCTGGGATGGCCCCACGTCTTTGCTATTGTTTGCACAGAGTTATTGTAAAACATCTAGGGACTAGGATTATAGTTTGAGAGGAAGAAGGTGAGACAGGACCAAACTTAATTCGGAAGGGAATTAGCAATGTGTTCTTCACAGAGATGAGTGGTTTGGTTCACAGTTAAATACATACCGTGGGTGAGGAGATTTGGTTTTTCTTCTGTTTTATTGTAGTGTAAAATTCCCTTCTTCATTCGACCAGGTTTTAATATATTATAGAGCTTGAAGGGACTTGCCTATGGAGACAGAGAGGTCAGTCTATATACTACGTTCTACAAATGCACTCGTAATCACTAATTCATACATCATTGTATGCCTATTACTTTGAAATTTTGTGGGTGTGGATAACTCCAAATGGCTTTCTATTTGAAACATGCCATGATTATGATAGTCCTAACTTTAAACTATGAAAGAGTTAGATTCTAGGAAGAAAGTCACAACTGGTAATGTCTTAAAGTGGTTCATGTGCTCACACTATCATACACCTTGATCATACGGTCTCATTCAGTCCTCATCTTGCAATAGTTACTGTCATTGTCCTTACTTTAGAAATGATGGAATATGGCTTGGAGGGATGCATCAGTTTACTGGTATTCTGAAAGAGTATCACGATCTGGGCAGCTCAAAAACCCAGATTTGGGCTTCTGAGAAGGCTCAGCGAATAAAAGTGCTTGTTATGCAAGCAACCTGATCCCCTGAGCTCAAGTAAAGATGGAAGAGGAAGTTCAACTCTTGAGAGTTATCCTCTGACCTCCATCCACATGGGCACCATGGTACATGCATGTCCACATATACAAGCATGTGTGTTCATGCCCCCACACCAATAGTAACAATGATGATAAATTTAAAATATTGTAAAAGTCGTAGGTTTACTTTTTTCCCACATTATTGAAGGCTCTAAGTCCAAGACCCAGGCTTTGGTAGTGTAGCTTCTGACAGTCTTACAAAGCACAATTTGTTGACTCTTATATCACGGCACACAGATAGTTTGTGTCAGACAGTGCTAAGGGTGTTTATGGAAAGTTCTTGATGATGGCTCCCAAGTTCTTCACCTTCCTGAAGTCTTAGAGCAGATATACAGCGGACAATGAAGTGAAAACACAGCAGTGAAATGGTTATAATGTAGTTAGCAACAGATGGAACACAACCAGGCAGCACAATGAGGCATAACTGGGCAGCGGGAAGAATGGAAGGTCTCCTTGAAAATGCTGATTCCAATCCTTGTAGAAGGTAGTCTTAGGCTGAGACCAAGAGATAGGGAAGGTGCCAGTTTCAAGACAGGATTGGAGAAAATATTTCTCTGGAGGAGAGAGAAAGATGTATGTAGGAAGGACAAGGCCTCTTTGAAGGGAACTGCATCTCTGTAGGTCACTGGCACACTGTTTGGAATGACCATAACTGACAGCAAACTTGTCTTTGTCAGGGTGTGCATTGCACACTAAGGAAAATATGTATACAAACTAGTCATTAACTGCCAAGACACTCTTCATCTGATCTTCAACTTCCTTAAGAGAGGAGAGAAGATGTTATTGGGTCACTGTGATAGCAGGCAATCTCTCTCTCTCTCTCTCCCTCTCTCTCTCTCTCTCTCTATATATATATATATATACATACACACATATGGATAATAATAGAATAACATAAAACATAATAAAATAAAATACAGTAAGATAAAATAAAAGCTAACACACTGAAATAGGACAAAAAAAAAAAAACAGATATGTATGTGTATGTATGTATACATACATATACGTATATGTGTGTGTATAATTTAAACATATCTATCAATGTATCTATTTTCTGTCTGCCTGCCTATCTATCTATCTATCTATCTATCTATCTATCTATCTATCTATCTATCATCTATCTTCTATCATCTCAGGGGTTCTCAGTCTGTTGTAACCCCTTTGAAAATCAAATGACCGTTTCATAGGGGTTACCTAAAAACATTGTAAAACAGATATTTACATTATGATTCATAACAGTAGTAAAATTACAGTTATGAAGTAACAACCAAACTAATTTTATGGTCGGGGGGTCATCACAACACGAGGAACTGTATTAAGGGGCCGCAGCATTAGGAAGGTTAAGAACCACTGACTGTATCTACCATCTATCACCTGTTTTTCCCCAGCTTTTACTTAAACACAATCCTTATTCAGAGGCTCCTGGTTGTCAAGTGACTTAACACATTTGCACAAGCAAACCATAGTGGATGTTGAACAGGTCACCTCTTTGTTCACTAAACACTTGAACAGAACTTAGATGCCTTTCTTTGTAGTCTCCTGAGAGCTCAGGCATGAACAGGCATGTCCTCACTGGCTGGGACGTGGCAGGCATACAGGCAGGATCTTATTTACAGCCATGTCTACAAAGCCATCGGAGGAAAACATACAGCATCACGATGGATGGGTAACCACATCTCTGTATTTCACTACAAGACCTCCTCTCTTACCCTGTGGTGGTTCCGGCATTTTACCACAGTGGCGAAGGAGTGGCAGGTGCACAGTCATCATCCACGCTCTAATCTCTGTGCCTTTGCTGCTGCCATCCCCTCTACTTGAATGCCCGTCCCCTCCTTCTTCACAGCCTTCTCTCTTCTCATCCTTGCTGTTCCAGTTCACATAACCCGGATGAGCCCCTAGATACTTGGTACATTCCTTTTTACCCAAACCCCTTCCTAACCTCACCCACTGTTGTGTCTTCTCAGTGTTGACCTCTGTGGGTATCTCATAGATTGTTTGCTTATGCTTCCATGGATTGACAGACAAACGCTGAGAGCAGGAGCAATGCCTTGATCATCACTACATCACATTGCCTGAACCAAAGCAGAGCCTTACCAAACAGCCCATGTCTGAATGAAGAGATGACCGGATGGGGTGAACTCTTCAATTAAACTGGGAAAATGACTGATTCTGTGTACAGCACAATGCAACTTAAATTCTATTAGGAACTTAGCTACCAGGGTGTCTTCATTAGGGTTTATATTGCTGTGAAGAGACACCATGGCCACAGCAATTCTTATAAAGAACACATTTAATTGAGGTAGCTCGCTTATAGTTCCAGAGGTTCAGTTTGTTACTTTCATGACAGGAAGCATGGTTGCATGCAGGCAGACGTGGTGCTGGCTACATCTTGATCAGAAGGCATCAGGAAGTCGACTGACACACTGGGTAATATCCCGAGCATAGGGAACCTCAAAATCCACCTGCACCATGATGTGCTTCCTCCAACAAGGCCACACCCACTCCAACAAAGCCATACCTCCTAATAGTGCCACTCCCTATGAGATTTGGGGGGCCAATTACATTAAAAAGAGAAGCAATAGGGACTTACTTTCTTGGAGTCAAGAGATGTGAAATTGCTAGAGAAAAGTCAATTATAAAAGAAATTACAAAGGAAAGGCAGACAGAAGTGAGCTCACAGCCTGATTTTGATGCTAATTGGGTTCACTGGCTTGAGGCAATCACTCAGTTTTCATTCTTCTCAGCAGTGGCCCCTATGACTTGGAATTATAATACTGCCCTGCAGTATTATTGGAAATATTTAATTAAATAATGTTTCTAAAGTATATGGCAAAAAGAATACTAACCGGTTATTATAAAAGGGCAGTTACTCGTTTCTTAATCTAATCAAAAGAACCTACTGGAAGTGGAAAAAGCTAAGAGCCATGCCTCAACTTCATGCAAAGATCTGGTGTGTCTGACCCAATGTGGAAACTGCACATGAGGTTTCTGAAGCTTTGTTCCTGAGAGTCCTTCATTTCCATTGGTTGCCATAGGGCACAATGGATCCTGTACTGAGGGCCACCATAATCCCTTTCTGAGAAAGCATATTTTTCCCAAACGAAATACCTCCAGGTTCTCAGAAAGTTACTGAAAGAGTTTTGTATTTAAATACCAATATTAGTATTCTGTTTGGGAGTTCTAAGGTCCCGTGGGATGACTTCATCAGATGGGAGAGCTGTGGTGTGGCAATGTGTCTCAGCTATAACTCAAGGGAGGCTGAAGATCCACAGGGCATCCTGAGTTGATTTATGTTGACTTCAGGAGGCTCACCGCAAACAGCACACACAGGAAGGATGTGTCCCGGATATAGGCAGGTGTACCTCATGCTCTCTTCTGTGATATGTTTGCTGAGTTGAGGACAAGTCATCATTTTCCCACCAGCGGTAGGCTGGTCCTTTCCCAAACTTCTGAGTCATGAGAGGCTTGGGGCTGTTTTCCTATTATGAGCAATGACCAAGAATAGAGTCCCATGCGCATCCCTTCTCCACCCCCAATCTCCTCTTCCCCTAAACAGTCCAAAGGCCAAGCATAGATATAGACACACTGACGAGGACAAGGCTGCTTCTCAGAGCTAGGTACAGACTAGAAGGTTTGTGACATTTTCTGAGTTGACTTCCTGTGACACCTCCGACTTCACCTAGTCTTGTGCTGCCTGAAAACGCACTGTTTCCATGGAGGTCAGCTGCTGTTCCCCCTCTACGCAAGCTTTCCAGACAGCCCGTTCTTTACTGTCTATTTCCTTTCCCCAAGCAGGAGTTCTATGGAGAATGATAAATAATACTTTAGTGAACTTGAGTAAGGCTAGAGAAGTGAGGCTTTTTCTCCCAACCATCTTCCGGAAGACACTGAAGCCAAAATTGCTTGACTTCCATGGGCCACACTAGAAACTTCTATCTTTCTGCTCGTGGATTACTTCTACCCAGACCTGCTCATCACCTTCCAACTTGGATTCTGTCTTTTGACAGAAAATTTATATTGTCACTCTGTTCCTTAAGCCTTTGTCTCACCATCACTGTGTATCAAGCGAAGACCAAACGCCATATGTTGGCAAATAAATCCCCATCTTTATAGCCTACTTTTGTCCCCAGCACATAGAAATGGATGAATTTCCCGTGTTTCTCAGCCTTGCATGGACGACTCTTAACATCCAGGCAGTGGTTTGCAATTCCAGATATCACCCTCCCAAACTGCTTGCAAAACTAAGGAGATTTTGAAGGCTTGAACCCAACCAGTATTGAAAGCAAATAAGCCATGACTCTTAGGGCCAAACATTGACATTCTTAGATAAACTGTTAGAACTCATCTGTGCAGCCCACACTCACCTCCATTTCCCCGGAATCTCTGTGCACGAGGCTTAGCCACACACACACACACACACACTTACAACTCCCAGTCAATTTCCGATTTCATAAAGCAGCGGTCACAAGAGCTCTTTGCTACAATCTCTAGATAACCGGTTCCTAATTCATTCTGCAAGCTTGGTCTCGAAGTAACGCTCTTAACCTACATGCAATGTTCTCAGGCATCTCCTTAGAAACAGGTGCTCCTCGTGCCTGTTCCCGTAATGCCCTTGGGCAAGGATGACTCTCTGGCACAACTCCCTGTTTGTTCATCTCTATCTTAATCTTGCGCTGAGTCTTTGCAGGAGAGAATGCATTGGTGCCCTCAGCGGCTAGGGCAGGTCCCTAGCTACACAGGAAATGTGCAGTCATGATTACTGTCACCTTGCCTCCAGCACTTGGAATGCCAAAGGGTTTCTGTCCTCATGCTGTCCTAAGATCCCCCCACCCTTGTTTATTTCTAAAGACGAAATACAGCATCAGTTTTCTAACCTATTCTTCTGTCGCAGAGTCAGTAATATAGGGACATAATATGGGGGAGAGTGATATGGGAGACAGAAAAATGGGGGAGACACTACACTGCTAAATGTTTTATAGGGGATTACTAAACAGAATTAGGACTGTTTTCATCCTATTGGGTCTCCAAATTAGAAATCCAGATTAGTCTGGAAGGGCTGAATGCAATCTGTGAAGATTTGATTTAAAAAACTCTAATGAAGTTTTACACACTGATACTGTGCTGTATTTATCAGTAATATGGCTCTTTCTAAGACTAGAATCATATGATTAAATGCAGACTCTTGTTCTAGTTTTATCAAGAGCTGTGAGAATTTGGGCAAATCATTTACCTTCTGTGAACCCGAGTCTTTCAGGCCACTGACTGTAAACAGTGGGGGTATATATTTCAGAGGACTATGAGATGAGAAGTGCTCACTTAGTATGACCTAGTATAGTCCTCAGTACTGTGGGGATTTATGGCAAACCTTTGCTGCTATTATGTTCGGCTACCAAGAGTATGGACCCCAGGAAAGAACTGATTCTGGTGCTAAATAGGCCAACACAGTGAGAGGAATACTTTAGAGAGGATGTCTTGGCAACAAAGAGTCCACTTCTTGGTCATGGGTGTTTAGATCACAAAACCAACTGTAGGTTGTACAATTTCGTTTCTCTTGCCCATTAGCATTTGGCTTGGTGTCATAGTTGTCCCCTCCATGAGTACCTAACCGTGTTTTTATTTCCTGTACACTTTCTTGTTTTTCCTTCCTTCTCTCCTTATATATGAACAGGTGCAACATAAAATTCTAAAAATGTCTTACCCAACTTAAAAATAGGTGTAAGGAGTTTCTGATTTCTTCAACTTCTTATTAATGAATTGTTAGCTTGCTACAATCACCATTGCAGTGTTTCTTGATGATTTATATT
Organism: Alexandromys fortis; assembly: GCF_014885135.2. Taxonomy (NCBI): domain Eukaryota; kingdom Metazoa; phylum Chordata; class Mammalia; order Rodentia; family Cricetidae; genus Alexandromys; species Alexandromys fortis. Next base: position 1,246,881 of record NW_026067959.1, on the reverse strand, counting down.
CATGAGACTCTTCTTTAAATCGTTGGAAACAGATGTCTAATAAGAAGATTGTTATGAGATAAACAAAGCTCTGGAATGTAGTAGGGATATTAAAGTCTGTTAACTGTGGTTTTAAAAAAAATCACCTCGGTTCCATAGACAATAACCTTATATCTCTGTAGGTGGTATGACTTCAGTTATAGAATCTGAGATATTTGCTGGAGTTATCTAGGAGGAAAAACATTAGGTGGAATATGTTTTGGAGGAGGGATAATGAAAATGTGTGTGTGTACAGTTGTTAAGTTTATATATCAGAAAATACGCACAAAACACAGCACACTGAGTAAAACTCTGTGTCATAAATTTATTTATGAGCATGTGTGTTACATGCATGTAAAAGGTTGTGTGTGTGTATGTACACATTTGTGTGGGAATTCAGGCACTTGCTTCTGCATGCATGTCTAGGTCAGAGGTGAATGCCTGGTGTCTTACTTTATCAATTTTTCCTCTTCATTTTAGAAATATGGTCTTTCATTGCACCTGAAACCCACGGGTTTGGTAACACTAACTGGCCAGCAAGACCCAGGAATCCTCTTTTGTCAAGCACTGTTTATACAGGAGTGCCCGCCCCCTACTTTTTTACATGAGTCCTGGGAGTGCTGTCCACATGCTCCAGTGATGAAATCTTTGTGCACACTGAGCTATCTCCCCATTCCCTAAAATATGTGACTCCCTACCTCTTGTTTATTTATTTTAAAACACTCTTTTCTCATTTTACATACCAATCCCAGTTCCCACTCCCTCTCTCCTTGCTTACCCTCAGAGAGGGTAAGGTTTCCCATGGGAGTCAACAAAGTCTAGCACACCACTTAGAGGCAGGACCAAGGCCCTCCCTCCTATATCTAGGCTGAGCAAGGCATTGGCTGAGCAGGGAATGGGCTGCAAAAAGCTAGTTTATGCACTAGGGATAAATCCTGGTCCCACCGCCAGTGGCCCCACAGCCTTCCCAAGCCTCACAGCTGTCCCCCACATTCAGAGGGTCTAGTTTGGTCCTCTGCAGATTTCCCTACCGTCAGTCTGGAGGCAATGAGCTCCCTCTAGCTCAGGTCAGCTCTTTCTGTGGGTATCTCTATCAGGGTCTTGACCCCTTTGGTCATATTATCGTTCCTCCTTCTCTTTGACTGGACTCCGGGAGCTCAGCTCAGTGCTTAGCTGTGGATCTCTGCATCTGCTTCCATAAGCTGCTGAATGAAGATTCCGTGATGTCAATTAAGGTAGTCATCAATCTGATCACAGGGGAAGGCCTGTGCAGGTACCCTCTCCACTATTGCTTAAGGTCTTAGCTGGGGTCATCCTTGTGGATTCCTGGGAATTTTCCTAGTGCCAAGTTTCTTGGTAAATGGCTTCTCCAATCATGATATCTCTTGCTCTCCCTCTCTGTCCTTCCCACCTCTTAACCATCCACCCTCACTCATGTTCTTCTCCTCCTTCCTCTTCTGCCTTTCCCACTTTCCACCCTCCCTCCCCTCATACTCCTAATTTTTATCTGGTGATCTTGTCTATTCCCCCAACTCTTTAAGCATTTTTTTGGTGAGTGTTCAAGATAATTTTGTTTTCCTTTCTCTGAACAATTTTCCCCTAGTAGTCCCTATATTAAAAATAGTTCTGAATCCACATCAACTCATATTGACAAACCAGTCAGGGGACTATACTGTCAGAAATCATGATATCCCGGCTCATTCCAGGCCCTAGCTGTTAAGTTCAGAAGGAGCAAGTTCAAATGTTCGTTAGCTGCTTGAACAAGACTGCAATTGGCTTCTGGATACAGAACCAACTGCAAGGGATAATGTGTACTATGGTGCCCAGAAACAGTCTACCCTGGACAGTTCATTCTTGGCATGTGCGATACAGCACCTGTTGCCCTGATGATATGTGGGGGAAACAGAAGCATTGGCATGACTCCAGGACACACTCAAATGTTTATTGACCACTGGAAAGGCATCTGAGCCTCTCATTGTCTGGGAGTTTTGGTTTAGAGTCAAGTTCTGGTCTCCTATAATTACTGGTAATAGCAAGAAGTCAATGGTGGTGTGTTGAATTTATTCAGATCCTTGGACTATCATGGTCAAGTCAATCAATATAAATCCACTATTACTGCCATTATCTCCTTTTAATGTTCTGCCTGGGCCTTCAAAGTTATCAGTGTGGCTATTTATAGCATATCCCAGGTCTCTGATTTGGAGCATGCCCTGGCACTAACACTAATTGCCTTGACCGTGCTGTGCCCTCTTTTACTGTGTCTCTTAGACTATGGCCTCAATAGCATAGTCCCAGCTCACTCAATTCAATCTGAGAACTGATTGCTTTAGTCACGTGGGCTCCTTTCACCTCTAATGCAGGTGTCAATCATGGGAAAATCTTTAGACAGAGAACTTGAATAAAATGGAGTCCTTGTCACAGTCAATATTCAAACCAGTACTCTGCACTATAATTAAAAGTTCAACCAATGCCTCTTGATGCCTCTCACAGACTCCAGTTTTGATACCAATACTTTGATTCTCACATCAAACCTGGCTGAAATATGTTGTGTGCTATTTTATTTTTTATTTTTTGTCTTTTTTTGGGAGCCCACCACCCAGCTCCCAGATCAATCACACAAGGAGACTTATTCTTAGATATGAATGCCCAGCCTTAGCTTGGCTCGTTTTCTAAAAAGCTTTTTTTAACTCAAATTATCCCAACTACCTCTGTGTTTTTATCTTCCTCTACGTCTGTATACCTTTCTTTACTTCTTTCTCCATGACTTGCTGTGGTAAGCACCACATTGGGCTGCCATCTGTTGTAAGCCTTACGTGGGGTGACATCTGCCGGGGTCCAACTGCAACAAAATTCTTACATTCCAGGGTAGGAGGGTGAGGATTAGAATTACTAAGCGAAAGGAACAGAGATATGAGAGAAATAAGACAGAAATACAGAACAGCGCCAGGAGGGAAATTCAGTGACTCCTGAACTGCCTGCATTTTTTTCCCACATGCTTACGTACTCGTACTTCACTCCAGAAGGGGAGGAAGGATGCAACAGACTTCATTAGCATGATATAAGGAATCGAGGTGGAGCTGATCCACCTCTATACTCAAAATACTAATTAACCACACCCTAGGTCATGATGTCTTGCTTGTAGGCACACCTGTTGTCAACAACTTTGAAAGAAGAAAAATAAGCTCAAACTCTCTGACCCCCAGTCAAGGTGAAACAGACTCACGTCTGTGTCTCCCACAGCTTTCTGTGTAGCTGGATGGCTGGCCCCGGATGTCCCCCTCTCCTTGTTCTCTTGGTCCTTGCTCCCCCTCTTCCTCGTTTCTCCTATGTATTCTCTCTGCCTACCAGCCCCGCCTATCCTTGCTCCTGCCTTGCTATTGGCCATTTAGCTCTTAATTCGACCATCAGGTCTTTTAGACAGACAAAGAATCACAACTTCACAAAGTTAAACAAGTGCAGCAGAAACAAAAGCAATGCACCTTAAAATACTATTTCCCAACAGAAATAAAACGAACTGCATGAGTTTCTTTATTAACATCTAAGTTATACTGAATTTCAAACTTGGATTACTAAATACAAAGAAGGTTTAGTTGGCAACAATGGCATGATAGGGTGAGAGCAAAGAGCAGAATCTTTTCCTGCATTGGGGACCAAATCAGATGTTGAGTCCTTACCATTAATAGACTAAGAATTTATTTAAAGAGAGGGTCTTTAGAGAAGTAACTGAGGTTAAATGAGATCATGTGGGTGACCCTTAATCTCACATGACTAGTGTCCTCATAAGGAGAAAGTGATACAAGGAATGCATATACACAAAGCCATCTGAGGACACAGAGAGAAGACAATGCTCGCGAGTTAATGCGGGAAGCTTTAGTAGAAGCCACACAGACTATGGGAAAACAGATTTCTGTTATTTAAATGCCACAGATCCTGGTATTCCATTATAACAACTCTGATAAATTGGTTCACTTTAAGAAAAAACATATATGATGAAGTTAAAACAAATTGTGAAAGAAAGAGAGATGGCTGTATTACTTTATATTACATTGCTTGAGCTTTTCTTACCCATGTTCTATAAAACTGGTGTGGTTCTTACATATAAAAATTACACTGATGCTGTCTTTAAATTTATTGTTAGGGGTGTTTCCACTTACACAGAACTTTTCTGTCACATGGACTCCTTCAGATAATGTTTCCTTCTTTATACTTCAATACATGAGACCGGACAGAGAATGGGCTCCATTGCAAACTCGCTGGGCTTTCATATCCATACTTATTAGTGCCTACTTATTGAAATCCTAACCAGTTTCTTTCCATGGCTCCATATTCCCTTTAGAGGAAAATCCAGAATAAAAACATTTTTAACATTTTTATTTCTATTGTCTTTTTTTTTTGTTTTGTTTTTTCTGTTCAGAGTACTTGGTCAAGACATCCTCTCCACTTGAGGGTGTTACAAAACATGGTTTATGATCACGCACGTGTCCATGTGAAAATACAAATTCTTTTATGCGTCCAGGCATGCGGTTCAACGGTGTACGTTCAGTTCTGCATGCTGTGGAAGATTACAGCTTGAAAAAAAACGCTAAGTGTAAAAGGCTTAAAATTCTGGGTAAAGAATAGCATCATCTGTGATACTCAGTTGAAACCATCTGTCAAGGCAGCAGACCTTCCCCGCTAAGGAATAAGATCCTCGAATTAGCCTCTGCAGAAGGGAACAGCCTCAGGGACCCTGCTACTTCAGGCTCCCATCTGGCACACTCCTCCTTTCTGTTTAGATTGCTTCAAGTTTCTTGAAACTGTTTGGAACTGTCATATCAACTCTTAGAGTCTCCTTCCAAAGTCCAAAAGCACAGGCTTCCCACTTTCTTCATTTTATACTTCAGCTATTTTTAGCTGTATTTTATCACACTGAGTAAAGATGGGGTGGGGATAAAAGGACCATGTACTCTTTAAAGATTTTTTTTTCTTACTACCCCTTTCCTTGGCCCATTATTTTTCTTTGCTTACCTGGGCATGTGACAGCTACAACCACAGTAGCAAAAGCCATAATTTGGACTTTTGCATGCTAATGCATCAGAGGCCTCCTAAGATACAGTATCACACCCTGTAAGCAGGGTTCAGAGCACTTTGCAATCCTTAGGACTGACTGTGACAGGACAGGCTGTGGTTTCTAGACAAGGACCAGGCGTATGATCATAGATGCTAAATTTGACCCCAGTTCCAATAAGCCTTCTAAATGACATCTCTATACATGGTCACATTTTATTCCTTTGTGAGCTCAGATTTATGGGTTCTGCTGCTATCTGTGCTCTACCCACGAATTCATAGATTTATTCTCATCTTTGACACTGTGTGTGCTCACTGTAGCTCATTCGCTTTCCCTAAGGACTTTGATACATGCATTAAAACACACGCCGAAACTGCACCTTGGACCCGGATGTTCTTTTGGTGTCTATCTTTTCATAAGTCACATGACTCAGCTGTGAAAGGCTGGCTGCCATTATTGTCGTTATTGTGACTGCCTGATTTTTGTTTAGCTCCCAAGGTTATATGAGGTGAACAGCTCCCCATATTAGCTGCCAACAGATTAGATTTTGCCATCGCAGGCAGACAAAGGTGTCGTTTGTAGGACAAATTTTTAAATATGGCAAGAGTTCTTTCAATTTCATGACTTGCAAGCAACAACTTAAGGTTTCTCTGTCTTAGTGAGCTTCTCTGTCTACAGTTCTGAGCAATATTGACATCATCCCAGGTATCTCTAAAAAGATAGTGGAGCTTGCGTCAGCAAGTTCTTACACTTCTTGCAACTTATCCCCCTTCCCCTCACCCTCCCTTGAGTTCTAGAGTTAAATCTTTGTTATTGTTAATTTTATTGTGTATATGACTATTTGGCCTGCATATATGTGCACATATGTGCACAATGCCTGCAGAGGCTAGAAGAAGTTATCATATCCGCTGACACTGGAGTTACGAATACTGATATCTGCCACATGGATGCTGGGAACCACACCTGAGCACTCTGAAAGAGCAGCGAGGACTCTTAACTGCTGAGAGTTACATTTCTCTTCAGCCCTAAGTTACATCTTTTTTTATTAGAGAATCCACTATACTCAGTTGTGTATGGGTAATAGAAACCTTTGTGGCAATGGAAACACTTGTCTAGTCATAAGGACATAAATACATTGATGATGTATTTACATATATGCATGTATACTGTCTTATGTGGAATCCATTAGTCCATGTTATTGGAAATTTATCTAGTGAAATTAAGTTTTGTCATGTGACTGATCCCTAGTTATTGGACAATACAACTCTAATACATTTGAGATTCAGGAAACAACTGCATACTGTTAAAGAAACTTCATGGGTATCATGTGTTATGGAATCCTTCAGATAGATCTGACTACTCTGTCATTTTGAGGTGAGAGCTAAAGGTATAAACTGGCTGCTTGTTTTTCTTTAATTGTATCTCCTTTTAGTTCCTCATTAGGCTAATCGATAGCCATTGCTTACTGTATTTTGCTAGGGACTTAGATGCATGTGTTAACGAAAATACTACTAGGAGCTCACAGAAAGAGTTATAGACTAGACACAGAGAAATGAACTGGCTGCCCCTGCATGGTCCATCAGTCTCCAACTTGAGATTTAAACCACAGTGTGACTGTAAGAGTCCATCCCCCCACTCCCTCTACTCTCCAGGCAGGGACACACATCTGTCTTCTAGGTTATTCGCCATTGCCTCTCCAAATGGATACTTGATACTCAATAATCTCATTTCAAAGTTCTTTCCCTGCTTCATGCTGTTCTTTCCAGACCTGCTGCCTTTCATCTATTTTCTTTAAAAGGCCACTGTATACTCCCTTCTAGTTTCCCTGCCCCTCACTGTATCCAGCTGGCATTGTATGTATTTGAACTATTCCAGGTCAGCTTGTACTTCTTCCCATGTTTCCAGTGACTAACTGGTGCACAGCTGAGTTTTCAATGCAGGGCTACAGGTCCCTTTCTTATTGTACAGAGTGCATGGTTACACTTGAACGTAGAGAACTCCCTAGCTTCTATATATAGGCCTCTATAGCATCCACTACTGCCCCTTTAAGAAAACAGGAGCCTCTTTCAAAGAGAACCCCTCCCTCTCCTGTCAATTTGGAGGAGGCTTCTAAAATTCCAATCGATTTATCTGCTTAACTCAGGCCCACAACTCCAAGAGGTGTATTCTCTGCCATTTTGCTTAGAGAAAAACAGAAGCCTGGAATGGTTACTCAGTATTGAAGAGACAGGAAATCAGATGGGACTCCACAAATAGAAGCTAGAGTGACATGCAGCTTGAGGGTGAAGCATGGTTCCTCAAGGTGTGAAAGAGTCCCACCCCATCCGCTTTCTGAACAAACTTTAAGGGCTGTGTTTCTAAGCAGTTCTTAGACATGAAAACAGGCAGAACTGTGAATCTAAATCAAGCCACACATCCAGATGGCTTCTCACGTAAGCATGGCATTGGACCTTTCTCCAGGCCAAAAAAATTCCTATCTTCTCTAGCTCAGAATTTATTGAGATCAATGAATTATGGGAAACCATGCTTAGTATTCTAGATTAATGTTTAAACAATTTGATAGCAGATCCAAACACCATCTCCATGCATAGGTTAACCTAGAGTCCTAATTGCATAAACAATAGTAAGTGACAGTCTATATGTGTGTTCTGAAAATTGGATTAGGAAAATTTGCGAATGAATGCTATAAAGTAGTCATACACTAACTCAGAATGGAGTATAATAAAGGGTTCTTTATTTAGGGGTAGACTCACCGATCACAGTCCTCTGTATGAACAGGGAAGAGGAACCACATCTAGCAGCAGCAGCGAGAGAGAGAGAGAGAGAGAGAGAGAGAGAGAGAGAGAGAGAGAACACAAATTTTACCATGCCCAAGTGGATTGGTATCTTAAAGGCTACTAGCTGAAGGAGTTCCCACAGCATTTCCCCTTTTGTCTAAATAAGAGAGTTCTAAGCCTAATACAAAACAATATACAATAAGAGCAAACATCAAGTATAATTAAAAGTACAACCAGCATAAACAATAGCAAGCAAGACATATATGCTAAATGTTTCAATAATTATTCTATCGAAAGGAGTCTTAGTCTTGTATTAGAAATGGCTTGGCCATTTGAATTTGCATCAATATACAAGAATCTATACCAATGTAAATTATCTATAAATAATAGCTCACAAGTATTCACTCTATTACTCACTATTATTATTAGTGGAAGCTCACGCTGATCTACCTATCATCCCATCAACTTTCCCTTTTTAAAAAAAAAAGAGATCCCTGAGCACACATAATTTCCACCCCAACCCCCAACCCTATACCAGTTATAATCAACCCCCAATTGATGCCCCTAACTCTGAGGGCAAAGTTTGCTGGGAGAGGGGACAGAATCTTCTAGAATTGCTTCCAGTTGTTATGGGGGTGATGTGCTTTCTATAGGATCCTGTAAAACTAAAATGATGACTAAGCTTCAAGATTACTGTCTGGTATAATTGCAAATAGTCTCTGAATATTTATTAGGGTTTTCCTATAGTTCTTATTTGAAATTCTGGCCAGAACATTGTTACAAGGTGCACCATTTCAGATAACCAAGTTGGAATCATTTTGAGCAGCTGGAACCCAAAACCAATCTTAAAATACTGCTATCAGCATCATGACTCCATACCAACTAGGTGGAGTTGTTATGGGGCCCCATCTTTTTCCTGGAAACTTCAAAGATTACTGCAGGAAAATTTATTGTGGAAAACTTAAACATTATTCATATAGACACAAATTCAATGAAAGGTATGATAGAGACAAAAATAGGTATGAAGAAAAGTAATTTTTTTCTAAATTCTTTCTTCTTTCTTTCTCATATCAGATGGCTCCTGATATGAGACAGAAACTCTGAAACTTTTAACAACATGCTTGGATTTAGAGAAGGATAGCTATTGTCCAACTCCAAAGCCAGCTTTGATTTTAAAGTAGAGATATATACATGTTCAGGAAATGAAATTTTACTGTGCAGATGATACAGCATCATGAGTTAGATTTCTCTTTACTTGGTGATTCTTTCTGGATGACTATCTTTCCTTCCTTAGGCATCTAGATGTCCAAAGCCTTTTTATTTAGACAGAAAAAAGGAGGTAATATAAGAGGTAATGTATGCTGTGAATATGTTTTATTGCTGTTAGTTAATAAAGAAACTGTTTTTGGTCAATGGTTTAACAGAGTAAAGTCAGGCAGGAAATCTGAACAGAGATTAGACAGAGGGTAAGCAGAGCCAGGGAGATGCCATGGAACCTTACCTGTAAACCATGAGCCTCATGGCAAAATAAAAATAATAGGAATGGGTTAATTTAATATGCAAGAGCCAGCTAGAAATATGCTTAAGATATTGGCCAAACAATATTACAATTAATACAGTTTCTGTGTGGTTATTTTGGGTCTGGGCATCTGGGAATGAACAAGCAGCCTCTGCCTACAAGAATTAATTCAAGCTAGTTCACATATCTCAAGCAATTGTTGTGAGTCTCCAAGGCAATTCTTTTCAGATAGATCTTCCCCAGTACAGTCAGTTATCATCCTAAAGCACTTTAGAGTGTAGGAAGTCAACACCATTATCTCAAAGGAATAAACCAAACTTCCATTTTACTAGAAACTTTAAATGGAACTTCTTTTGAAGATTTCAATTGGATTTTTTTTTAATCTCTACCACACAAAATCAAAAACACCTACTGATGTGTGTGGGAAACATATATTCATTCGAAAAGCAATGTGAGCATGGTTGTAGGTCTGGTAACATTTCTCAACATAATTCATGACAATGCTTAAAGAAAATATGAGGAAAAAAGAAGGGCACCATGATGAAAGAGGCCACTTGTTGGTTCCTGGATGCTCAGACCCTAAATAATCACACAGAAACTGTATTATTTAAATCACTGCTTGGCCCATTAGCTCTAACTACTTATTGGCTAGCTTTTCCATCTTAATTTAACCAATTTCCATTAATCTGTGTATTGCCATGTGGTTGTGGCTTACTGGCAAGATTCGGCATCTGTCTCTGGTGGGGCTACATGGCTTCTCTCTGACTCCACCTTTCTTTCTCCCAGGATTCAGTTTAGTTTTCCCCACCTAGCTCTGTTTTCCTATAGCTCTGCTATAGGCCCAAAGCAATTTCTTTATTCATTAATCATTATTATTCCCAGCATACAGAGGGGAATTCCACATTAGGACTGTCATGGCCAGCACTGGTTCTTAGGTCCGTTAGTTTGCAAATAAAATGGAAAGATAGCAAGCAGACCAGTGATGGGATCAGTATTGAAACTCTTACAACAATGCTTATAAAATATAAACAAATAGCAATAAATCATGCTGTTTACTTCTCTGGTCTCCAATAAGACATCACTACCCAACTAGGTTTTTTAGATCAATAGAAATTCTGGTCAGAAAGCTATAAGACATATGTAGGATTTGGCACTTTTGGAAGTTCAATCTATACTCTGTCTCTGCACTGGATCCTGACAATGTTCCTTGTCTTAAAGAACTGTCACCCTAATCTCTGCTGCCTCACTATGATACCTAAATGTCATGGTCATGACAGTGGCAGTAATCAGTTGGCTTTTTCCTGGTGCATATATGTCTTCAACTGTATTTCCTCTAAAATTGTATGTGGTGTGTGTGTGTGTGTGTGTGTGTGTGAATGTGTGACTAAGGGGGTACAACAGTACATATATGGAGTTTAGGAGAGCGCCTTCTTGTTCATGATTACCATCTGTGTTGTTTGAGATGGGTCTTTGTTGATTGTTGCTGTGTTCAAGACTAGCTGGCAAGTGAGCTTTTAGAGATTGGCTAACTCCACCCCTCATCTTTTTACAAGAGCACTGAGTAGACCCACCTGATACCATGCCCAGCTTCAAGTGGGTTCTGCAATCCAAACTTGGGTCTTTCTGCTTGTGTGTGGGAGCTTTCCTCAGTTTGATATTCCCCTACCTCTACCAGTTCTCCTTCTAAGGGTACAGGTCAGTGAGTTTAGTTTACCCTAAACCAATTTGACTTCCTTGTCACTAGTCACCTCTGTGAAGGCTCCTTTGGAAGTTCAAATCATGACTTGGATGGCGGGTTTTGCTGCTATTGGACCGGGATGCTCTGCATAGACTACATGGCACTATCAAAAATCGCTAGACTTGTAATACACGGCGCTGACTAAATTACAAGGTTGTAGTGACCTTGCACTTGTCTACACCATTCACTCATATGTAGGAGGATTAGAGGAATTCAGGAATCCTCACCGTGGATCATAATGGGCTCTCAAGCCTCTATTAATGTTCTGAAACTGTATACCTATAGTAATAGACTGTGGCAAGCATACATGCCTTATTCAACAAAGAAATATCAGGTTATTTCCCCCTAAATTCCTCCAAAAGTCTTTGAACCAAAATACTAGACACAAATATATCAAATGATTGAGAATTCCACCAGAGTGTTCGTCTATCTGCTATTTGATATTTGATATGTGTTGTGAACTCCCAATTACATGATTCATCCAAAGCATCTGGGTAACAAGTTGAAAATCTAGCCTCTAAGATCATTTTGTTTGGAAATGTTTCTGGCCCATTGATTTTCAATCTGTCTCATTCTATAGGAGCCTCCGGTAGCTCTGATTGCACTCGGCTCCTGTTTTATGCAATAGCAAATGCAAACGAAACATTAGCTTGGCAAAAACAAGCTAATGTCAATATAAGGAGAAGAAAGAAGCACATTTGAGCAGGTTTACAGCTAGATATGCAGGGTATGGTATCAGAGCCTTCAGAAGAGCTGGTAGAAGGGAAGGGTGGAAGAGCAGAGGGCATGCAAAGTCGTCTGTGGGATTTACAGCTTTAGATTGGGATTTCTGTCGCCTCCTAGTTGGCTCTTTCAGTCACCTGGTGCTAGAGTTCCTCCCCAATAAGTAACAATACATTAGTTGTTGAAAATAATTCCATTTGACGATGAACACCGTCAGATCATCCAGCCTCAACTGTTTTTTTTTTTTTTTTAAAAGCACACTCAGTCTCTGTTGTTACTTCTGTGAGTACTCACGTGTTAACGGGCAGCTACCAGGAACCCGGTGTTCTTAGTTTGAGCAACAGGCCATCTGGCCTCCTCCAATTTTCCTGACCTCTTTATTGTGTTTGCCCAGGTTTTATTTCTTCATCTGTTTGGAGCTGCTGCACACAGGGAAAGTGGAGGGGAAGTGGGCCACACTCTATTCATCCACATTGTTTCTTTTCTGTCAGGTAAGAAAGATATGGTCCAGAGGAATCATCTTAGTGATACAGATATTTTCTCATCCTGATACCACACACACACACACACACACACAGAGAGAAAGAAAAAAATCAAAAGGTGATTTTAATTGAAAGTAAAGGTTTTTTTCAGTGAAGGCTGAATTTAAAATTAAACAAAAAAGAAAAAGAAGAAATGAAGAAAAGTAATTTCTTCTTAATAATTTATTATTACTTTTCCTAATTGTTTTAACCTATTTTCTAACTCTATAAATACGAAGTGTGAAAATATAGCAAGAAATAAAACAGCCCTGTATTAGATTTTCCCACTCTTGTCTAGGGATGTCCCAGAGGCTCTTTTATACTTGACAAATAGTCAATAATTTCACTCATTTTCTTGAGCTGATAATACTGACTGCTCTTTTTAGGCTGCTACAAAAAGCTCAAGAAAAGAATTTTCAGAAGCCAGTGCTAAGCCTTTCCCAAAGCAGACATCTTGCCCAGCCTTGCTAAACAACAATCAACAGAAGCACAATAGGAGACCCACAGGGCATGCTGAGTTCATGGTTATTTTATTCTTTATTGGTCAGGGCAAAGGATAAAAAGCCCTGAGCAGAGATGGAAATCATATCTCGATTATATCATCCAGGAAACAAGCCCCTTGAAATCCTTCTGCTCCCCCAAAATGCCTTCGATATTTTAAGTTTGGGATTGAAATAATGGATAGGATGGGGGAAATGTGAGAGAAAGGATCAAACTGCCTCCCACCCAAGGGTGGGAACAGACTCTATCAGAGGTCATCACGGCCACTGGGGAAGTGTGCTATCCTTTGCAAGAGTTAGAGTCTGCTGAGGACCGTGGGAAGCTCAATGACAATGTGACTTTAACTATTTTTGATTTGTCATTATAGCTTTATAATCAATTTTTATTTCCTAAAAGGCTGGAACATAGCCAAACATTTAATATGCTTTGTTAAGAAAAGTCTATATTAAAAAGAATATATATTTCCCCCTCCAATGGGGGAATGGAGAATGTCATACCTGGATGAAAGTTCTTAAAGAAGAAACCATATGCATTCCAAATGAGTACTTTGAAGCCAGTTTGGACAGACTGTTCAGCAACTGAACGTGCTTGTTCACAGACTTCATGGCCTGAGCTCAAATCCTGGGACCTAAGTTGTCCTTTAGCCCCCATAATCATATTGTAGCACTCAAGTGTTCCGCACCACACACAAAACCCATAAATAATAGTAAAATTGCTTTAAAATTGATTGTGAAGATAATTTGAGCTTCCGATTAGTTATAATACTGACATAATACTGCGTGAAAATAAATTTGTTGCACTCATTCATAACCAAGCACTAACATCTACCTTTTTATTTTTCTATCACCTCCCCCATTCCCCCCAAAAATGTGTTAATACCACACATCAGAATTAAGTCCAAGGACTTACGTTTTACATAGCCAAGTCTATCCAACCTTACCAGTCAACCTGTAACGAGCATAAGCTTTAATTACCTTCCATGCCCTCCCTTTTCTAGTTATAACATCCCCAATAAAAGATAGAACTCACGTGAAAAGCACACAATAATATCATCAAAAGCAGGGCTGGAAAGAAGGCTCAGCAGTCAAAAGAGCACTGGCTGCTCTTCTAGAGGACACAGGTTCAATTCCCAGCACCAACATGGCAACTCACAAGTGTCTATAATTCCTAGATCTTACACCCTCACTCAGACATACATGCAGGCAAACACCATTCAAAGAAATAAAATAAAAAATACTATCAAAAGCACAGGGAGGTCTTCTTCAACTTGAATGTGCAAATGTCAGTGTTATCACCGTGTTAAAATGCACACATTGATACTCTATCACGAGGAAGAGGTTGTGACCAAGGTAAATTTTGATCAAGTTCATAAAACATGTTTCATAAAGAGGGAAGCTTTCTGAAAGGTTCTAGAAAAATCCATTGACAGATTGCTTTAAAAGCAAAGGACCAAAGCTTGTCTTACCTTCACAGAGAATTGACAATGCAGCTGTCCCTAGGAACCCCAGCTTATTTGTGTGATGGAAAACACAGCAGAAGCTGATGAAACATTTATTTGGGTCCTCTAAAGGGCTTTAAATAGATTTCGTCTTAAGCAAAGCCTTGTGTGTGAAACAGAATTACTCTAAACATCTTCTTTCCTTCTCCTGTACATGTCCATGTTCCGGTCCTTCTCCTTGTGGATAGTTTTAAACAATACTCCCTCTCCTACCTTGCAGTTTGGTCATTTTTAGTGATATTTCTTCAATTTGTTGTTTTTAAATTTTTACCGCCCTCAGAATGGACTTGGTCATTAGCTATCAAGTGTTCCCCAAGGCAATGTATCAATAGATAAATAAGGACTTAAGTCTCAATACCAATTGGCACCTTAGTGCAGCCTGAGGGACATGACCCTTTTGGGGTCACATATCAGATATTCTGCACAACAGATATTTACATTCTGATTCATTGTAGTAGCAAAATTATATGTACGAAGTAGTAACAAAATAATATTCTGGTTTCAGGGGTCACCACAACATGAGGAACTGTATTAAAGGGTCACAGCACTAAGAGAGTTAAGAATCATTGCGTTAGTGCGTGTGACTATATTTATCAGAAAAATACAAATAACATGGTGGGATTCAGAAACACACTTCATTTGGAATAACTTCTTGGAATGTTTAGGAAGTATTTTTCAGTTTTGAACCTATAACAAGTCAGATCTGGCTGTCTCGGCTGTGGGAGGTCAGCCTTGGTGCCTTCAGATGTTTGGAGAATCCACGGCACCTGCCCTAGTGGAAGCTGCCTGGTACTTCAACACTCAGAAGGCAGAGAGAATTTAAAACACTTTTAGATACTGCCAGCTGTCCTCTAGGCACAAAACACTCTGGTTGAGAATTGTTTTAAATCAGGCCAGAAAGATTCATCCATTCCCCTTGAAGTGCCATTTTTTGTTACTGCTTCAAATAATGCATGGAATTCTTTGCTGTGGTTGCTGAGATAGGTTTCACTATGCTGCCTGGCTGGTTGCAAACTTGTGGGCAGTAATTACCATCATATCTGGCTATTCACTGGCTAGCCTGAGTACTCCACTCCTTTCCATTTATGTTTGAAAGTGTGGTCACTCTAAAAACACTGCTTCCTCCTGCCTGGTAATGGGGGCTCAGGACACACCACTTTCCCTAGCAGGATCAGTTACTCTCTGACTTCCTAAAGGTCTGGTGTGTCTCCCTTGAGGTCCCTTCCTTTCCAGTTCTTGCACCTTTTGCCTTATACTTTCCCAAGGCAGATACCCCTATCCACACAGTCTCCATCTTAGTGTAACTTGCCTTGGCACGTAAACTTTCCTGCATATGGGATATCTCTATATTCCATATAGAGGCATGGGGTAGGTGCGATTCAAAATTTATTAGAGCAAGCCAGAGAAAAAATATTTTTGAGCAAGAGAAACTAATATAAAAAATTATTAATAGTCTACACACAAAATCTCACAAATTTCTGTTGAGAAAGTCACATAATACTAAATATCTTAGTGGCGTTCAGAGGCAAAACGAACAACAAACCTTTCCAGATGAAGCTGCTGTTGCTATAGGAACATAGCAGTGATGTGACAGCTTTGAAATGATGCCAATCAAACGTCTATACATGCTTTATATCCATGTAGATAAAGCTATAGCAAAACTTAGAGATTTATAAAAATAAGTTTCATCATTGTATTTCTCTTGTGGCTTTCCCTGCTACCTAGTATTTACACTTTTAGGGATACAGAGGCCACTTTACTCTCAGACAAAAAGCCAAGAAAGATTATTGATTTTATTTTTTAACCACAGACCAAAACCTTCCTGGAAAAAAAACCTGCCTCTTTCTAGATTCCTAAATGACATTTTCTTTTACTTTAAGTGAAAGACTAAATATTATCACCAAGGCTACTACATCATCAAATATTTGAAGAGAGATGGTATCACAGATTACATGTGATCCCAAAGGCTGACCCATAAAGCTTGAACAATGCACCCCAATTAAACAAGCTTCATGTTCTTATGCCCCACTAAGTGGAACCTCTCTGAGTTGTTGTTACAGATTACAACAGGTTTTCCTCCTCTAGGAACCCCAGTTCTCTATCTCAGAACCAGGATCCTTCTCTTACCATATGGTCCTGCTTCCCTACCACAGATAAATATTCTCAGGATATGCAGGACCCAAACTTGGAGATAGTACCTTCTAGAGTCATTTGGAATGCATCAAGAAAAAAAAATATATTTATCTATTAGTTCTGTAATAGATCATATTCATGATTTTATCAGTGACATTTCTGTTGCTATGTTAAAATACCACGACCAAAAGCAACTGAAGAAGAGCTTATTCTGGCTCACACTTCCAGGGTGCCTGATGTACAGAACGGCGGGAAGACATGGTGACGAGGGCAGGAAGCTGAGAAACGACATTTCAGTGGCACACAGGAAGAAGAGAAAATAAATTGGAAGTGGGGTGTGGCTCTAACCTCAAAACCTGTCCCCGGTAATGTAGTTTCTCTTGCAAGTTTCCATGATCTAAAAGTTCCATAACCTCCCCAAACAGTGCTATCAGCTGTGACCGAGCATTCAAATGCACAAGCCTACGGAAGAAGGCTTTTTCACTTAGCTGCTACAGCAATCATGCTTTCTGCTGCCTACACTTGAGAATTAACATATCAAAAACTAGTATAATTATTTTCTATATGGCATTCCAGAGAGCATGGCTATGGCTATAGTGTGTCCCACCTTACACACTTAGCTTCTGTTGAGGTGGTACTTTCATATATGAAAGTACCACCTCAACAGAAGCTAAGTGTATATATATATATAGTCATACCACTCTATGACTTAAGTCTTCAATAGCCTTCTTATGTGATATAAAAATTCAAATCCAAAATCTTATTGATGCATATCATGTCTCTATAAACTCATCTCTCACCTTCAAAGACCATATTCTACTAACCCTCTTCATGCTTTTACCGGATCCTCTAAATCACCTATAGACACCTCTTTACTCCTTGCTCACGGTGACCCATTGACCGGAGCTGTTTGATCTCCTGTAGTCATTCTTCCTTATATATCAGCTCTGAAGGAGTAGACTGGAAAATTCAATATTCCTGTTCTAGCTTGAATATCACCTCCTATAGCAACTTTCTCCTAGTTTGAGTTCCTAACAGCGATTCATCCCTTCGGAGCTCCCCCATGTCAAATCTCAGGAGAGAAACTAATGGCTCTCTCTGTGTCCCAGCACCGTGCCTGTCTATCATAGCACCATTAGTTTCTTAACACACCCCTCTCAGTCATGCCTGTCTTCCCCTGAGACTGATTTCTGGGAAGACAAGGGCTTTATCCAAAGTCCAAAGTCAAGATAGAAGTTAGTACTGATCTTATCACTTGAAGTAGCTTAATCCTACAGATGTCAGAATACACTTCCTTCTTTGTGCATCTATCACTCAATTCTACTAACAGGCTGATTCATTTAAAATTCACGATAATAATAATTAAGAAATCATTGGTCATCAAAGACCTAATTTGTCCTCAGGCGTTCATAAAATAGATGCTTAAATGGAAACAACTTTTTCATAGGGCCTTTTGTTGTTAGGAATGTAAGAGAATAGCCTGTTCCATTAGCAATTTTTCTAAATCAGTTAGCTTCAAAGTAGAAACTATGGGGGAAATGTATTGTGTCAAAAAGATAAGCGTTAAATATAGTAACCATATAATCAGATCATCCTCTTCTTTGGTTAAAAAGCAAAGCAAAGCCAAAGCTTCTTCCTAGGAAAATAGAAATAAAAGAGAATGAAGACCATTGCTGGAAGCTATAAATAGCACAGTGTGTTCAGGAAATTTTAGTTTTGATTCACCTGGACTCATCTTTTCATCGTATATAGAATCTGTGCAGCATCTTTGACTTAAAGACATGGGGAATGAACTCATGTTCCTTTCATTCTTTTTTCTTTCTTTGCCCTAGCAAGTCTCCATGTATTCACACCTTGTGTTTGCAAGTGTGATTTGCAGTTTTAACACATTTTCCTTAGATAATTAAGACTTGTTTCAGATTTTTCTCAAAATTGCCATTATTTAGCATTACTAAGGCCCATTACTGTGCCGCTATGTGTTATCAGGTTAAAATATGAATTCTTAAGAGATATTATTACCACTCAGTAACCATGTTGGGACTTGCCATATCTCTCGTTCCACTGAGCCAAATGATCTGTAGTTGGAGGTATGAAATCCAAGGTAAAAATCTAGGCTGAATATTCTTCATTGTTTAAATAATTTATCTGTTTCTTAAGGAGGTCTCCCTATGAAAAGGAAAGACCCATTTAAAGCCTTAGTTTTTTTAAAAAGCGTTATCAATGACATCTTTATTTAAATATTTATTGAAGATCAATAGAGGATCTACTGCCTTTAAATAAAACCATCATTTTCTTGCATCCAAGACCACAATGAAAGCCCAAGCAAAGGCTCTTGAGTTTACTGCCAGAGATTTCAGGAATTTGGACAGATTTCACACTGTTAATTAACCTCACACACTTCCAGGAATCTAATCAAGTTGACCTTTGGGTTATACATAAGCTCATCTTCCCACAGACAGCCCAGATCAAGGCTCATTAACAGAAAACGACTTCAAATACCTATGCACCACAGAAGCTCCTTGACAGTGATAAGCCATTAATGCCCAGTAAATATGTCATTAATAGCGAATTCAAATGACAGCTTCCTCTTGGTAGCATATAAGCACTTTGTCCATGCTTAGGAATATTAATGTGTTCTCCTGCATGCTCTCTCTATTCCATAATTAAACCCTAATGCTAATGAACCACTTTTGGTCTTGGTCTAATGTGAAATATGCTGCATTGTTTGCTGCTATATGACAAATAATTTCAGAATGTAGTGGATTAAAGCAGTAAGCATTAATAATCCTCCCATATCTGTGGGCTAAGGGTTCGTTAACAGCTTAGTTGGTGCTTTGAGACTAGAGCCATTGGTGAGCTTACAGTCAATATGCCAACTATAGCATCACATAGCTAAAGGCTTGCTTTGGGTCACAATCAGTTCCAAGATTGCTCACTGACATGACTGTTGCCTGGAGAACTCTGTTCTGGTCCACACTGACCTTACCATGGAGCAAAAGGCCTAGTCAAGCTGCCAACTGTTTTGACAGTTTCTTTCTTCCAATGTCAAATTTCTGAAGACCAAGGGCAAAATAAAAATACTTTTAAAAGATACAGTTTTAGAAATGATCATTTCTGCCCACAGACTACTCATAGAAACAAGTCACTGGCACAACCCACAGTCCAAAGGAGCAGAAATGGAATCCACAATATGAACAGAGGAGTATCCAAGAGTCGTAAGTGGATTTTGACACCATCACATGTGCAAATTCATCATAAAAAGTGGCTATTGGATATGGGGGTCCATCAAGAGATACGTTAAAAAACAGAAAAGTAAATGCATGTATTGCTTAGTACGTGAGCCATAGCTCTCTAAAAGTACTACCTCTTTGAATAACAAAAGTGATGATATTAATTGAGAAGACAAAGAATTAACATCTCTGGTGCTAGCATTTTATCTGAGCAAGCTTATCCAAGCTTCACAACAAGCTTTGAAAGTGAGTGCCAGAGTTTTGGAGTTGGTTTATGAACAATGATCACGAGTGTCTCTATATAGTTTCATAAATGAAGCTTGAAACCAATCATGCTAAGAACATTTACATGGTGAAAACAGATAAGCATTGATGATTCCCTATACAGTTGGTTGGCTCAGGAAATTGAGCATAATGTTTTTATTTTAATTTGTTTTTTTAAAATTTTGCTAATAATTTTTTTCTTCTCCTTAGTGGTCAGAAAACTCATACATGGGAAGGCCAGACATTAAACCTCATGTTGACAGATAAAGCTGGATTTGTTTAAGTATGGATGTGGGTCTGAAAGGGGGTTGTTATACATCATCCAAAGAATTCCAATTGTCTCTAGCATAATGCTACAGACTAACCGACTATCTAAGTAACTGCTTATACATTCAAGGGTCAAGAAAAGATTAGTGAAAATGTAAACTATTAAAAGCAAATTACAGTTCAATAAATAGAAAAATGAGAAAACATAATTTAAAATAGTAGAACTTGCATTTTGACAAAGAAGAGAGTGATATTTTGACATCTATTCCTCAAATAAATATTTATTACCTCAGCTCTCAGATAAACAGTCTTGAGAAACCATTCCTAATTTATGCATCTTTACCCTATTTTTATATTTAAACACACAGATATCTCTCTCTCTCTCTCTCTCTCTCTCTCTCTCTCTCTCTCTCTCTCACACACACACACACACACACACACACACAGAGAGAGAGAGAGAGAGAGAGAGAGAGAGAGAGAGAGAGAATTAACTCTGTATAGACAACCAGTACACACAAATGCATACATCTTTTAAAATGAATGCTATGAATTCTTGCCACATGTAGAGGATAGAGAAAAGATAACGAAATAGATTTTCCTGGAGCAAGCACTTTTCAGCAATCATCCTAACATCACCCAAATGATCACATTCACAGATAATAAGAAGACATTGTGCCAGAGACTACAAACATGTGCATTAAGATACATGCACTGTGTTAGGGATGAAAACGTGACAGCTAGGTTACCATGGAGACAGAAGCAAAGACACCAGCTACTAACTCTGAATACCAATTAAAGGCTAGCACTTCTTTATGTTACCAAAATTGGTTTCCAGGGCAACTCAAAGGATTGGCTCAGGTTGTCAAGTTAATTACACACCAAATCCAAAAATGTCACATTCCTCAGAATTTTATGGAACTTAAAGAAATTATTTATGAAATTCACAACACCTTCAGTGTGGTATTTATAGTTGGTCTGTGATTTCTCCTTTGTTATTTCCCCCTTTTTTTCTTTCAAAATTTACCTTAGGCAGACAACAAGATGTATTTCTTAATATTTTCATTTGTGTTTTTAGCAAAAGAAAACAAATAAAATAATAATTCAAGTTTTTCATGCATGTAATAGACATAGACAAGTTATTAGTCTTTTATCTATCATGTATCTCTAACCTATTGTCTGTCTGTCTATCTACCTATCTTAAATACACACACACACACACACACACACACACACACACAGTAGTTGGTTCCTGGGTAGTTAAATTACACCAACCAACTACATTAACTAACGATGTCTTGCATGTTTTACAATATCTCATTCAGTCACAACTTCTGATTATATATGTATAAACCATGTCTTTTTAAGAATCAGGAGTTGAACTGACAGTTTGCTATGGGCAAGAATCACTCTGAAGCCTTACTGGCTCTTTCAGGGTCTACAATGTAGGTACAGTAAAACCGAGAACATAAGAATGAACCTCGTCATCTAAACCCAGTTCCTGCTACTCAAGAACCACAGAGCTTGCTCAGTCCTCTACCTCCTTCTAACACTAGTTCATTGTTTTCATTTTGTTGAGGTTTTTTTTTGCTACATTTTTGAGTACTTTTCACCACCCCTCTACAGTTACTCTGTCAACTTATTTGCCAATGACCTATCACTAGCAGTCAGAATCATCCTAATAAAATATAAATCAGTTCTTAGAACTGTAGTCAAATTAAATAAAATACTCCCTCAAGGGGACTTAGCACATTCCCAAACATGGAATGAGCATTCATTCATGAGACTGCATTTTGTTGAGTTCTGATGCATGCCTGGTTTCCAGGGATTTTGCAATGAACAGTACCGAGAAATATCCCTCCCTTTTGTGGAGGTACCTTTATCATACAAAGTCTATGGATTACAGTAAGTACCAAGAGAAGAACTGAATTAATGGAAAATAGAAAAGAAAGGGAGCGACTGGGACGATTAGACAATTTATGGGGTGGGAAAGACCAAACTGCAAAGGTTACTTTGGTCTAAAGATAAGACAGCAGAAAGAACACAATATGCCTATGAGAAAAATCACCCAGCTGAGAGTTCTCAAAGGCCAAAGGCATCCTTATGAGCAGGGGTTGCTGTTTGTGCAAAGGGTGACCCTGAAGAGCAGCAGGTCTGACTGAGGCTGTGGCTTTGTGGGTCATAGCACAACCTCTAGTTCTTACTGTTAGAGTGGGGACCCACCAGAAATCACAGGTACCGCTTACATTTTGTTTGAATCCTTCTGACTGCTGATAAAAAGTGGGGAGGGTGTTGGAATTGCCCATGGCAGACAGGCTGGCTGTGTGTAGCAAGAGGCCAATCATGGGACATTAGATATGATCAGAAGCTAAAGAAGAACTTTGGGGGAAGTAGCTGCTTTATGGTGTTCTCTTTTAAAGCTGTATTAATCACGAGTTTTAATGAACTAGTCGCTGCTTGGGACTAGCCAGTTCATGTCATCAAACCGTGGGGCTTTTTTTATGGGAGTGATTTGCAACATTCTGATTTGTAATAAATCATTTCCTGGTTTTCTGCCTTTCTTTTAACACGACCATTATTTCCCCATAATGCTGTAAAAATTAAATGGGTAACATGAAAGCTACATAAATATTTGATTGAAAGCTATGAATCAAAAATCACCCTTCTAATGGAGAATTGCCTTTCCTACAAGGTTTGCAGCTTGAAAATGGCAAAGTGGTAATATTTGAATTAGGATGGCTGAAAGTCAGTGAATACAATGTGTTGCTCTTGGCCAGCCCTTTAATAGAGCATGATGTGTCTATGCTATTGTCCCTGCAAATAAATCTCTGAATGTGCATATGATTATAAAGTTACTGTGCAGGACTTTTCATATTTCCCAAAGAATCTCTCAGGATACTGCAACTCCCCATGAGAAATAATAAGAATGGTCTCTGCTGCCTTTGCTAAGAGAAAATTAAAGCATTTTCTAATGTAATAGCCTTGAGCTTTTAACTGAAAGCCCTCGGCTATTTCCTGAAACTAAAGTAAATCCTTCTCGAGTCTGAGAACACATCACACTCCACTTGCACACTGATTCCAAAATGGTAAAAAGAACTGAGACAAATCCGGGTAATGATTAAAGAGAAGCTGAGGTTTCCCTCTGTCTTAGCTATGAAGAATAAATGACCAACATGACTTTTGATCATAGTCATAATAGCAGTAATTAATTGAACCATGGGATTTATTTGTGTCAGAAGTCTAATAAACAACACATGATGGTTGTAGGAATCCCATGATCTCCTTGGCATCACGCACATTTTACTATACGGACACAGACTCAGAATATACTCAAGGTGACTCGGTTTGTAGGTGAGCAATTGGAAGTAAGTTTCTAAGGCCTGGATTCAGAGTCTGTCCTCTTGGAGCCAAGCTCCACTGCCTAGCAGTATATGAAGCAGAGCCATGGTTTGAAATACTACTCCACATTTTTCACAGACTTTCCCCCTTCACTTCTAGATGTTTCCTCACTCTTGCAGCTGAAGCTGGAAGTGACTTTTGCATTGCAAAAGCCTAAGCCTTTACAGACACTTACGATGCATTGCTGAGAGGTTAAAATAAATAGAAAAGATTGGAAAATGGGGTTGCAAGTGTGGTAAGAAGGGCTTCCTTCAAAGAAATGAGAAGAGTACTAATCCCAGCATGTCAAAAGATGCTTCTCTGTATCCTTTGGGGAACCCAAGAAGGTGGCAGTGTGAGCTTGGCTCTCTCTTATCTCCACCAACAGGGAAGACCCCAATATGAAAAGACTGTCCCCTGTACCAAGGTTGACTGGAAGAGAGTAGGAAGGAAGGATGATAACGTTCTTGAAGGGAGTGTGGTCTAAAAGTCCTGTTAGCCCGGTAGGATTATGGCCGCAAAACAAACAGCAAACAAACCAAGAACACAACTCAAGTCCTCAAAGAGAAGGAGTTATATTTCTTACAAACTTGAGCTGATGCCCATGAGTTAGACATTGAGGACTAGATGTCTGCCTAATACTCAAAAGGATAACCACCACCCGTGAAGTGATCCTTCCCCACGCTGCAGGTACATGTCACTGTGCTTTTTGAAATGCTTGAATTCATCACGATCATAATCATAATGTAGAATATAAGCCCCAAATATAGATATTTCTCTTGTTAAGTGAGGATTGTGTTTCCATAGAAAAACTGGGTGGATGGATAGAATTTTAGCCCCATGCTGTGTTGTGTGACATTTGCCAAAAAGGAATTAAGACCCAGTATAACAGACAAGTCTCTAAAAGTACTTCAAGACCACAAATGAGAGTTAGAGGTCTCGGTCACCAGAGCACTGGAGGTCAGAAGGAGAACAAACAAGAAAACAAAGCATTCTTTCACACTGTTCTTAGACTTTCTCCTTCCCAGTCCTCAGTCTGTCCTCACTCTCCTCTCCTACATTCAAGCTGGAAACGGCTTTGAGGGGAAGGCTTGAGAGATGTCGCAATGCTCGTGTATTATTGTTTAAAAAAAATAAACTTGTAGTATTACCCAGGCCAGTAATATTCCTTATCAAGAGAGTAAACACACTGCTATTCTTTTTGAGAGAGAGAAAGAGAGAGAGAGAGGGAGAGGGAGAGAGAGAGAGAGAGAGAGAGAGAGAGAGAATCAGAATCAAATTCCCGGGAACTGGAGTCACAGATGCTTGCTAACTACCATGTGAATGCTGGGAGCTGAACTCAGGTCTTTTGCAGGGACAGCACATGCTCTGAATGACTGTGCCCCCTCTCTAGTCCTCTTTTCCAGCTCTGGTATTTTCAGTAAGCCAAAAGTAATCATCTGAGAGCAAGCTTCTGAACTCCTGTCTTTCTTTGATGTAGCATGTTGGAGCAGGGAGCTCGAGTTAACAGCATATTTTAAAAGGCTAATTCTATTATGTTCACTGTTACCCTCTCAACTATGAAGATCACATTAAGTACTATGCAGTCATTCCTGGCTAAAATGGAACTCAGGGCTTTCCTGTGAGTTCACCACAATGAACATCAATCATAATGGTGTTGCAGCACCAATCAACAAGAAGCGTGCTTAACAAGGTGGTAGAGGAGAGACTTGAAAGTGTGTGGCTTCATTCTAAAGCAGGCATAGAGTTCCGCTTTTGACTGCCAGGTTAGCAAAGTAGCCAAGTCTCTATGAAGACGCTCAGGGCTTTAATCTCAGTTATGGCACTTAGTAGACTGTGCGATCTGGGCAATTACTAAATCCTCTGTGCTTCAGGGCCTCCATCAAGTAAAGTAGATATACCAAAGATATCCACCTATCACAATGGTTCTCAGCCTTCCTAATGCTGAGAGCATTTTAACACACTTCCTCATGCCGTGATGACTCCCAACGATGAAATTATTTCTGTTGCTGCTTCATAACTGTAATGTTGATACTTTATAATCATAATGTAAATATCTGTATTTCCCGTAATGTTTCCAGAATGTAAATATCTCTGTTCAGAAAGTGGTTGCAACCCACAAGTTTGCCTTAGCATTAAATAGGTCAGTCTGTGTTACGTGCTTGGAAGAGAGACCAGGACATAGCAAGTGTGGCATGAGCACTATGAGAACTGTCTATGAAACAAATGGTCTAGACTCTCCATTTAAAAACTGTTAAAAATAATCACCCTTGTACATGCTTGGCTATTGATATGCTTGATATATATATATATATCATATATATATATGCATACAGCAGTCCTTACTATTTTCTAGACTGTTATAAACAGTAAAATACATATAAACATATAAATATATGTCATATAATATGGAAACAACATAACTAATAAGGCAGTTCCTTTTTAAAACTTAGAGGGAGAAAGAAGATACTCCTCTATTCATTTCTTTAATTTTTAAAACGTGTGCTTGCTTTACTACGTACTATAACTGCTCCTATGTATCAAGGTCCCAAACGTTAACATGGACTATCAAGTGATTTTAATGCAGCCCTGAAATGATATTGAATTAGTTACACGGTACTTACGTTGACATCTTTGGTATTCAGGACTAAAGCCAGCAGTTTTCTTAACTGTTAGGAAGCTGTTTTAAACCCAGATCAACTCAAGACCAGACTGGATGAAAGCTAATGTAGGGTCGGAGCAAGGTAATTTAAACAACCCCATGTATTACATACTTTACAGTTACGCCTATAACCTTTACTTTCCCTCACGTCGGAATGCCCAAACCTTTTCTCGTATCAATGTAATTAGTAACTTATATCACCCTGGCTTTGAAATAAACATTAATTACAGAACAGTGTGTGTGTGTGTGTGTGTGTGTGTGTGAGTGTGTGTGTGCGCGCGCGCGCGCGCTGGCAAATGCTCAACCCAGCACTTTGAAATATGTTAACTTGAGTTTCTGTGAGGAGTGAGCTCTGTGGGGCAGCTCCTGAGACCTGGTGGGGTAAATATTTGCCCCTACCCTAGTGGATTCTTTCCTGGAACACAAACCACTTTGCAAATATAGCTCACAATTGTCAACATGCAGCACGGTGAAACGAGTTTCTGCGGAGAAAACAGGGCTGTTTGCTTATCCCCACAGATCCGGCAATTCTGTGCCCTCCGCTTGTTGGCACGCAGTGACAGCTGGTCATTCCAGCATGGACAAAAACATTTCCCCCTGGCCTGTTCTCTTCGCTGGCCTGTGTTGGCCAGAGGCCAAGTCCATTTATAACTATTTCAAGGACAAAATTTAAGATGATTCAAGGCTCTCACAGAATTTGCTTTTTCCAAGACAGCATGGCAGACTACCCAGGCTTGGCCAGCTATAGGGCTGAAACCTACAACATCTCTACAAGCTGAGCAAACTTTCATAATTAGAAAATGCACACCCTTGCCATCCAGGAGCCTGAACAAAACAACTCAAAAACACAGTACACTTTCTCCATTTCCTTTAGTATAAACTTCCTTGGAGCAGGCTCAAGTTTCTTGATAGAGAGGAGGTTAAATAAATGTTGAAAACAAGCCGTTAGACTAGTGGGGTTGGATTTCTGACTGCCTTCCAAGTTCCAACTCAGCCTCTTCTTTCCGTTCTGCCCTTTCTAATCCTAAAATATTAAAGCAGTTGGTAAACATTAACTCCAGAGCTTCTTACGGACCTTCCAGGGTGGTGGATGACTTACTGCCGAAGCGGGAGAGTGTGTTTTCTCTCTTCCCACAGTTTATCATTGAGGAACCAGTCATGTCCTGTTCTGAAGGACTTTTCACCAACTAGAGACACAGCCCAGCCACCTGTCAGGGCGCTATGGTCAGGTCCAAAGCTCTGTTTGGTGAACGAAGCTCTACGTGATGTTTACTCTGTTCATTGTATTAGCATGTCATTGGTTTGTTCAATTTAATTAGAAAAAAATAAGCTATGTAAAGTAATTTCTCTGAACATGAAATTCTCTTGTCAATAGACTAAGATGGTGGTTATATTTCTTTAAATCCATGTTGAGTAACTTCTCACCAGTGTCTCCTCCGTTCCCCAAATGTTTTCTTTTAGGTTCTTTTGGTCATGTCTGCTTCCAGTGGACATCTGGTACATACTGCCACCAGCCACGGGCTTTCTGTCACCTGCTGTGGGCGCTTCTGACACAAGGAAACCTGTCTCAGTGATAAAAGAGGCTAAACAAGCTCAAGCTCTCAGGGGGCAAAATCCAGTCTATGTTCCAACCTAGAAACAAAGAGGCTTTCTCTTCTACCTTTGGTGTTAAACGCCAAGCCGTGGTAGTCATGGGTTCTAATATCTTCTTAAAAAAATTAAGAGTCCACTCTATGAGACAGATGAGAACAAAGGGCTTTGCAATCCCTAAGTAAGAAAGCCATTTTGTCTCCTTTTTTCAGAATGCCCAACAGACCCAGGCTGTCTTGTGTGCACGCCTTCTTCCTTCTGCTTTTACTGCAGGCTCATTCCAAGTCAACACCGCCTGCAGTCAGTGACCAAAATCCACCAACTATTATTATCTTGTCCCCACAGATGGATCACCCTCTAAACCAGTCCTAGAAAAGTGAAAACAGAATTTGTGAAATAGGAGATGGAAATAAATTCCTTATTTTTTCTAGTTAGGAGAGAGCTCAGGGGGGTGGTTAGATGAGGCAGGCAGACAGGTGGCAGACTTACATTCATAATGACTCTGGTCTATTTCCTGAGACTTAGGGAAGTCCAAGTTCAAATCACTCAGACCGTGCCTCACTTAGCGCTGCCTAGCATCCTGCATCCCAAACTTGTTTCCAGCCATTCACTAATTTTCACATGTACATGCCTTTTTATTTTTTGGTGCCTCATGCCTTTGTCTTTGAGTTATTATCATCATCATCATCATCATTATTTTGTCAAGGACATGCAAAAGCTTGTTCTGAGGAGTGAAAAAAATCCTAAACATTGTTATATGATTAAACATGACAATTGGAATCAGAGCACATGTAAGAAATCCTATACTCAATCTGAAAAAGGACAATTTTTTAATTGCATTATTAAGAAGTGTTTCATAGGAATTGTCACAAAAGAGTCTATGGTATATCACCATTGATTCAATAACTGCTATTTTTGAAGCTTGCAAAGGCAGTTTAATTTACATTGAGTTAGGAAATTTTCCTTTCTTCCCAGTGGTATGTGTTCTGCATCCATGAATAATACATACAAACTCAGAGAGATAATCCAAACTGTATTTGCAATTCATAAAATTTAAATCACCTCTGTGAAAATTTATATAAGACAACAATGCCCAGGTCATCTCTAAGTTCTGTGTTTCTGTATCATTTTTAGAGTTGTTGGTTAATAATCACTTTTACAATGACTTCCATTTGTGTTACGCATGTGCATGATTTTACATTTCAGGGAAATGGCCCTTAAAATTACTTTGGCTGTTTGTCTTTTGAGACAGGCTTTTGATATATAGCCCAGGCTAACTCACATTTGCTCTGTAGCTCAGGTTATCCTCTAGCTTTCTATTGCCTGCCTTAGCTTCTGGATGCTAAGATTATTTCCTATTTCCTAGCCTCCAAAGATTTTTGCTTTTAAAGAATACATTATTAAACGGCTGGAGAAATGGTTTTGTCTGCAACTTGAGTGTGAGGAGCTAAGTTTAGATGCTCAGAAAGCACAGGAAAAGCTGGTCATGATGGCACATGGACCTGTAACCCCAGTGCTTTTGGGAGGAGACAAGTAAACACTCGGAGTGCAGTGGTCATACAGGACAGAGGAGATGTGTATGTCTATTCTCAGTACATCAGTGAGCTCTGAGGTCAGCGAGAGAGTCTGTCTTAAAAATAACGTGGAGGGTGATGAGCAAGACACTTACTTCACTTCGGTCTCTGTCCTCACATACGTGCATCCATGTGCACACACGTGCACACTCTCAAGTGAGGATATGTGTGTATACACACTCCAACATTTACAAGGTTGCATTCTGCAGTTGCCCTGAAAGGGGGAGTTGTTTTGTCAGATCTAAAAATCTTAGACAGTACCTGGCTTAATTCTGGTTTACATTCTAAAAATAACATGAATAATGTTTGAAAATGTTTTTAAAATCTCAGCTTTAACCTGTGCTGGTAGAAGAATGGGTAGGATCCTTGGGGTCCTGGACAAAAAAAAAAAAAAAAAAAAAAAAAAAAAAAANAAAAAAAAAAAAAAAAAAAAAAAAAAGAAAAAGAAAAAAAATCAGAAAATATTTTAATATTCATGGTTCATGAACATTTTGTGTGGAACATCACTGGAATGCACAGAGATACACTTTGTGTGCTCAGGACTGCGGTCCACCCTGGATTTCAGGGTGGACTGGGCCGCGTATCTGATGGGAAAAGGCCTACATCCACTCTTCGAAGGACTAACGCTCGAGCTGTAAGTTTCCGTTTTATTATGCTTAGAAGCTGCCTCAAAGGGGGGGATCTGTTTTCTGAATGACTGCCGTGGCGTGTTTTCAAATACAGTATTTCTCTCCCATACCATTACTAAAGAATTTCCAACAATGCGAGCTATATGTGCGTGACTTTACAAGGATACAGCAATCAAGAGGAAAACAGATGACCTCAGCCTAGAACCCGTAACCATGCTGGGTTTATTTTTATTGAATGAACAGCTTTGTTCCACTGTAAGGTTGGTGGTCAGAGAGCACTCAATATTACAACCTATGAATTCAAAAAATACCTCTTAAGTCGGATTAGTCAATGATTTATATATTTTCCGTGTCCACATTGAATCACTAAGAATTATTATTTTATCTTGAGCCTCCATCCAGCTTCGGTGGCTCATAGGGACTGACTTTTAAAGCTCCTTGCCAGTAATATTAATTTCAATGTCACCAGTTAAGCCAAAGCACAGCAAAGGTCTCCCCTGTTTTTCCCACGTCATTCTTCAGGGTAATTTCATCCTCCTCCGTCAGTATTTGGTTCATCGTTCTCTTATCTCTTTTAACTTATTCCTTGCATTCCAAGTCCATGCTCAGTATTTTAAAGATTTTTTTTGTCATTTTTGTTGGGCCTTGAGTAAGAAATGGTTTAAAAAAGAATTATTATTTTGGATATAAGATTAAAGCCAATTTGTTGTAAAGTTGAATTTCACTTCAGCAATCTTTTAGTAATAACCATATTGTCTGAAGAACAAATCACAACTTTCCACATTGAAGGAGGAAAATAATACCGCTTAATTTGCTTGAAATTCTTTCATAAAGGAATAAACTTTAGAGAAGTTGAAAATTAAAGACCACATTGCTTTAGTAATATTGCATATGAAAATATAGTTGGCAGTTAGCCATTTTCAGCAATAAAAAATTAGCCAAAATCTGTTTTCTTAAGTGTTAAATCATATATATATATATATATATATATTTATATATATATGCAGATATATAATTTTGGAGTTTTCTGTTTATGTTGTACATCAGATGAAAGATAAATCTTAAAACAATTATTGGAAGTGTTTGATTACAAGTACTAACCCATTTTGGCTTTATTCCCAATGAATGAAAAGCCAAATCAAAAATAATAGTAGCTTATTTTGCCTGATTTTTAAAAAAAAAAAAAACTGTAAAGCCAGCTAGCTCTACATTCTGCTAAGTATAGCTGGTTCTATGGAGATAATTTTCAGATGAGGCTATAATGACTGAAGTGAGCATGTAAAGCTGTTACTTGGTTACAGATGTCGTTACCTTCTGCGTCCAAAGTCAATGCCCCTTGTGGGGTCTCACCATGGGCCAGCTGTGGCTGTAGATTAGGCAATCCGTGCTTCATAATGCTTTCAAAGCCACAGGGTGGAAAATGGGCCAGGGATATTCAAGCAAATGCTGCTTCCCTGTCAGGAGTCTCCACCTCACCTGTCTACTTAGCAAACTGCTGGAATCTCTTGTGCCCTCATGTTTTAAAGGAGAAATATGAAAATACTCATAGTCAGGTGAATGAAGACGTCTCCATTAATAAGGTGTGCATGCCTCTAATTCCATTCTTGCTCTAAATTCCCTTAAATAAGAAAAGATGTGTTTAGTTGTAGAGTAAAAATCCAGTGTGGAGGAAACCACTACTGTACCCTTAGACCACAACATGTATGCCAATCTAATAATCTCTTTTTAGCATATGTTCTTTTTGTGGGTTATGTTTCTACAGAAAGTCTGGACTAACAGAGTGAGAGATATGACCAGGACAACAGCACAGCTTCCCAAGTGCTTGCTGCACACGCATGAAGATCCAACTTGAATGCCTAGAACCCATATTTTGAAAAACATCTGGCTGTGGTAGCATATGCTTATAACACCAGCACTGGGAAGCTGGTAGCTTTTTCTCTGGTATAAAGTGACTTAACATAATCAAAATTATTATTGTTTTGCTTAAACTCCAGATAAAACTATATTTGTGTGTGTGTGTTCCTATTCATTTCCAGATTCCTCGTAAAGAATCCCATCCAAACTCTCATCGTTTCCTTTGATAATGTTCCAATTATTCTAAAATGTATTTCCGTAAGCAGATAGATACTGGGTATGTGCATTCTAGTTTATGAGCAGCTAAACCTTTTCACCTGGAAGCCTTGACGCAGCTTTTGCTCCACCATGCATGGAGCTCTGGAGCAGGTTAACAACAATGTGTGTAAACACTCAGCTGTGCTGAAACACAGTAGATGTGAAGATAATAACCGTCATGTACTCCCGCTTTCCAGTTGTGATGGCATTGTTAGCATGACACGGAGGAGACCGGCCTCTGTGCACACACATAGATACTGTCTGGATTAAGGTGAGCCTTTGAGAACGTCTGTGAGGCATTATCTTAAGTTAACTGATGGGGAAGACCCATCTTTATTGTGGGCAGGACCATTTTTTTGAGTAAAGGATCCAAGCCGTATATAATGGAGAGCACAAGCTGAACGCTACCGTCCATGCCCTGACGTGTGCAATCCGATGCTGACTGTGGATGTGCTGTGATCAGTTATCCAAAGCTCTCACCTCTGTGAGTTCCCTACCATGATGGACTGTCATCCGGATTTGTGAGCCAGATGCGCCATTTCTCCTTTAAGCTGTTTTTATCCAATTATCTAATCCTAGAAAGGAAACTGAGTCATCAGCTCTGTTCCCGTAATCTGAGATAAATCAATTTACAAACTGGAAAGTTTTGTTTGTCTTAGAAATTTGGTTCCAGCTTATGGTGAGTTGAATCTATTTGTCTGAAATCTTTGGTTAGTTTGTGCATCATGATGGGGGAGGGGGTGTATGATAGAACAAAGCAATAAAATAAGAAACCTAGACAGATTAAAAAAGAAATAAAGGTCCCTATCCCTCCTTCAAGAGCACATTCTCAGTGGCAAGAAGAATTCGCCCATCATTTAAAGGTCTCTGTTGTGTTGAGATAGCATGAAACCGAGGACCAGACTTTTCTCATGTGGGTCTTCCTGAGACAATCCCTTTATTTTGTTTTGTTTTCATAAGAGGCTGGCCTTCAACTGATGCCCCTGCCTCCCAATCCAGAGCTCTGGGGTTACAGGTGTTCACCGCCACACCTCACTCACTGCTGCTCATTTTTATAGCATAAACACGAGCATGTATCACCGCAATAACCCACTCAAAGAGATTAGCTCGTGAAACAGATATCTCAGTATGTTCCTCTTACACATATGGAAACTGAAGCTTTAAGAGGTTAAAGAATTTATTCAAATTCACACAACGGGAGGAGTGAGATGGAGCCGTGAAGTCTATCCTCAGTGTGGACTTCACAGCACAGAGCAAAATCGAGAACCACATCCTTAGCGTGAGTCACTATGGTGCCCAAGACTAGGCAATCATTAGCAAAGGGGGCATTAGGGGACAAATTTCTCCATGAAGCATAAAATTCTACATTTATCTTTTTATTCATCATTGTTGCCACTTGCTACAAAGGTACATTTGACTTTCAATTGACCTTCAACTCATCTCCTTTTATGCTGTTGCTAATTGGATACGTTTTTGTAGACTCAGGAGATATCAGGAAATAAACAAGTGGGAGAGGGTTTACTGGAGTCAGTTGTAGTGGAGAAATATCATTTAGAGTTCTCCAAAGTCTCCAGTCAGTGAAACAATAGTGGCAGTCACTGGGAAGCCTAAGATAAGAGGACCTCCTGAAGCAGGAGTTCAAGGTCAGCTTGAAGAACACAGCAAGGCTCTGTCTAAAAGAAAATCACCAGGCACTTCTAAGAATTCAGTGTGGCGTGAGGACTTGTATTTGGGTTCTGATTTGGTCTTACCCCTAGGTTGAATTCCCTTTCAGTTTCCCTGCTTGAAGCCGTCGGCCCCGCTTATTTCTTCAGTTTGATTTCCTTCTGCTCATTTGGGTGCAGAATGGCTATCTGAAAGCCATTATCAGAGGCCATCCCTCCCCTGCCAAGGGAAGGCTCTGATCACAGAGGCTTGCAGAGCTTCAGATTACATGATTCACAACACCCATAAACTGTGCAGAGAGGCTTTGAGAAAATGCTGGAGAGGCAATGCAACCATCACGCAGCTCTCCTCTGGTGATTACAGTGATACCACAGAGTTGTTTATTCCTTTAGCTACAACTGCAAGATAATATTATATCAAGTGTTTACAGAATGTACCAGATGAGAGTAGAAAACCTAAGCAAGGTGCAGATAAAATTGCTGCATGTGCTAAGCTTCCGTTCCTTTGCTCTGGCATTTAGTTACTGAATCTTAGACATTCAAACAAAAAACATCTTGAAGTACCTATTAACCTTTTATTCTTGTCTTAGCCATTAGTCTCTTGTGAAATCATCCCACAGCCTCTCTCACTGATCTGTGTATTTACTGCGGCGTTTGTTTCTACTTTTCTTTTAGAACTCCGGTTCCTGTTTCAGATGTAAATTCTTGAACTCATAAACACTGTATTTCTCTTCTGCCATCCCAACCTATAAAGGACCAGAACCCAGTGTGCCCCGTGACAGAGAGACTCATCAAATGTTGACACGATATGAAAAGAAGTTTAGATTGTGCACCCTCTGTACCATCTTGCACCAATCAGAAAAGAGCTTTGGGGACAGTGTAAAATAGGAGGGATGCTCAGTTTCTTCTTTGTTGATAAATAAATCCTGTCACTTATATAACTGGTGCAGCTTTAATGACTTTGTCACCCCAACATTGAGGTTTCTGGGGGCTGTTCTCAGCAGCCGATACTGTTTCTATTAAACAGAGGGACAATATCTCCTTATTAGTGCCTCTGTACATCATTCTTCAGTGCCTATTTTTTCTTGAATTTATTGAGCTCTACATTTTTTTCTGCTCCCCACACTTCTTCTCCCCTCCCCTTCAACCCTCTCCCATGGTCTCCATGCTCCCAATTTACTCAGGAGATCTTGCCTTTCTCTAATTCCCATGTAGATTAGATCTATCTGTCTTTCTTAGGGTCCTCATTGTTGTCCAGGTTTTCTGGGATTGTGATTTATAGGCTGGTTTCCTTTGCTTTATGTCTAACAATCACTTATGAGTGAGTACACATTTTATTTGTCTTTCTGGGTCTGGGGTACCTCACTCAATGTGATGTTTCCTAGATCCATTCATTTGTCTGCAAATTTCAGGATGTCATTACTTTTTTCTGCTGTGTAGTACTCCACTGTGTAAATGTACCACATAGAACTCAAGAAACTGGTTGTCAAAAGAACAAATAATCCAATAAAAAATGGACTACAGACCTAAGCAGAGAACTCTCAACAGAAGAATCTCAAATGGCTGAAAGACACTTAAGGAAATGCTTATTATCCTTAGCCATGAGAGAAATGCAAATCAAAACAACTCTGAGATTCCATCTTATACCTGTAAGAATGGCCAAGATCAAAAACACTGATGACAACTTATGCTGGAGGGGTTGTGGGGAAAAGGGAACACTCCTACAATGCTGGTGGGAGTACAAGCTGGTATAGCCCCTTTGGATGTCAGTGTGGTGATTTCTCAGAAAATTAGGAAACAACCTTTCTCAAAATCCAGCAATACCACTTTTGGGTCTATACCCAAAGGCTGCTTAATTGTACCACAAGGACATGTCTTCAACTATGTTCATAGCAGCATCGTTTGTTATAGCCAGTGCCTATTTCATAAGT
Organism: Alexandromys fortis; assembly: GCF_014885135.2. Lineage (NCBI taxonomy): Eukaryota > Metazoa > Chordata > Mammalia > Rodentia > Cricetidae > Alexandromys > Alexandromys fortis. The sequence goes on along the minus strand of NW_026067959.1, from coordinate 1,211,108 downwards.
GGCATATTTCGTAAGGGGGGCACACTGTCAGGTTTTATATCTTACTCAGTTGGATGTATTGTCCCTGACAATTCATTCAGAGTGAATTACTTTGTACTTGACATGGCCCCAGCCACTTCATCAGCACCATGAAAGGCTGGACTCAAAACTGTCTAAATCTATGAAATCAATAAAGGATCAAATCAGAGACATGAATTTCATTGAACTTGGAATGGAAACAAGTGTCCCGTGTGTCTATTAATCTGCCTACAACCAAGTAGATCATCACAGAAGCTTTTGGCTTTCCATCACATTGACAGGGTGGCAAGGCAGCAAAGCAAGACACAGTCTTACACTTTAGTGCTTTCGGCCAGAAAAATAACCTTCATCATTCAAAGCAATGAAACCAACTAGAAACTTCTGTACAAATATTCTTATATCCACTTATTAGCGGTGCTTAAAACCCACGGGAGGAATAGAAAAACAAACATGGGAAGATGGCATGACAATATTATTTGGTCATTATTCTCTCCACTGGTAGGTTGCTACTCTCAGGTCCCCTTGGCTAAGCTGTTACATGTCTATTTAATAAACTAAATAGTCAACAAATACAGGCCATAAAATGTGTTGAATATTTACAATGAATGATCTTCATTTGTCAAGTGATAGAATCGTACAGCTTTTATTGTAATTCTTACACGGGTGAGAAAATTGAGGGCTGATCCAATTTTATATTTTTTAATAATTCTCCAACTCTCCTGAGTTAGTAAGTGATAAGGCAGCAATTCACATTTTCCTCTATCTAGCCCATCTATCTAACTTACAGGCTTTTTAAAACTCTGTATAAGATATGGAACCCGGGATAAAGAGAGAATACAAAATAGGTCTTAGAATGTGTGTTGGGAGCATAGTTATTATTTTCTCTACTCCACGAAAAAGAAGCAAGAACGGTGTTCAAGATTCAGAACAGGTGCATGATTTTCTTCTGAATATGTGATTAAAATCTGAACAATGAATCTTAGGTACCCCAGTTTGTTCCAAGAGAACAAAATAAAATTTCTCTTGCTAGTCAGGTTTCATAACTGTGGAGTTAAGTCACAAACCTTGACTTATGTTTTTCTAGAACATGAATCAGAGAGAAAGAATCCCTAGTTAGGATTCAGCAGTCTGAGATGGAAGAAGCTAAAACATGCTTTAATCCAAGAGTCCTGTATGTTGTCTTCCAATTACCTTTGAATTCCAGGGGGCGACGAACCTTTCCCTTAAATTCTGTCTTTAAATGCATAAAGCAATGGACACATGACCCCATGGGTGTTGCATATCAGATATATGTTACGATTCCTAACAGTAGCAGAATTACAGTTATGAAATAGAAATGAAAATAAGTTTATAGTTAGATGTCACCACAACATGAGAAACTGTATTAAGAGGGTCAAAGGATGGGAAAATTGAGAACCACTGCTCTAATGAATGTGAGCCAGGGCGGATGATGGGGACAAAGTACCACAGAAGTTGAAGACTTATTCAGGACCAGAGGGTTACTGGGACACAGACTTTCCTTGTCTAAATAATTTGAAACTCAATTATTGATTTTTTGCAACAACAACGACAACAAAACAACCAAAGAAATGTGAGTCGCGCAAAGAGCAAAAGGTAATATTACACATGCTCCAAAAAGCTTGGTAATACCCCATCTATTCTGAGGAAGACACTTCAAAATTTGAAAGTGATTTTACTTTGGGAAAAGGCAAGAAACGTTCAGGAGAAGATATGACATTCCCCTTCAACAGCAAACAGGAAAATACGCATGCTACTCCCTTACAAGTTTTGACCAGCAAAATCAGGATGGCAACATTGTAAAATCATTATGCAAAATAAGAACAAAGAAGTTGAAATTAGAAATAAAAAAATGGGGGGGGGGAGAAGTATTGCACAGAATGCAAGTGAAGGACTCAGAGACAGGCACAGTTATGGATCGAGGCAAACGTCAACTGCAGATGAGTAGGAACTGAATGCTGAATAGTTAGTTCCATGGAATCAAATGGCCATCCCTCTAATTCCTCACTGAAAGAGTAAAATTAGACCATCCAGAGCCATGGAGCAAGACCCTGCTCCAAACTTGTCCTCCTAAAGAAGAGTAGCGCTAGCGACTTGTGTAGACGGTGGGAAAACCTATGGCACACATTAATACCGTCCCCAATCATAGATCAAATGGGAACAACATACTTCATGTTGTGATGGCATTAGAAGGAGGACTGTTTACATAATATGAAATTATGAAATAAAACTCCAATGATCAAACAGGATAGATGTGTAGTGGGAGGCTGCTTGTTCATTTCCTGACCGCTCTGACTCAAAATAATCACTCAGAAACTATATTATTTGCCATACTGTTTGGCCAGAAGCTTAAGTATATTTTTTGCTAGCTCTTACATCTAGAATCAACATTTTCCATTATTTTATATTTTACCATGCAGTTCGTTGCCTATTGGCAAGAGTGGTTCCAGCTGGCAGCTCGCGTCTTTCCCCTCTGGCAGCTCCCTGGCATCTCTGACTCCGCCTTCTTTCTCCCAGCATTTTGTTTAATTCCTCCCCTCCTTCCCACTTATTTTTCTCCTCCTCTTTTCATCTTCATGACTACGAAGCTTTTCGCCTACATAGAATCCTAGGATGAGAGTCATTTTCTTTATAGTAGGTTAAAGATCCCATTGTCATGTGACTTTTAATGTACAACTTAAAGAAAGAACAGAAACAAATGCTTCCCTAAAGTATGAGAACACTCTCGAAGCCAAAATATGAGGGCAAAAGTTTAAACATCGAACAGAAGTGTAGACTATCAGCATCAAGGAAAGGTTTTGTATTCATACCTTCTACTGGTATGTGCAATCAGTAAACGTGGATGGATTAAAGTGACTCAAATGTATTATTTTGCAATTCTAGAATTCATTTGTTCAGTATACTCATGTTGGATAGATACTAAGATGCTATTGGCCTCTTCTTGGATGGAAGCAATTACTTTGTCTTTTCAGTTCTACAGGCTGCCTGCATTCAGTGACTCAAGAACCCTGCCTTCTCTTTCAAGAATCAAGGTCAGTCCTCTTAATTCGCCATCTATCTGGGTCTCTTTGCATTCTTTTTCCATATTTCAGGGGATACTGATGCTATGAAGTCTCACCAGATAATCCAGTATAGACTTCTTATTTTAGACCAAGGGATTAACAAAGTCAATTCTATCGCCAACCTTCAGAAATCTTAAATTTTACCATTCCTAATATCCTAGGGTGTTACCTCTGAACTATAATAGAACCAAACAATTAGGAGAGGTTGCTGAGAAACCAAACCTGGATGCCTACCCAATGGCTGTCTCTCCCAAGGAGCTCTTGGGATTTCATTAATCACCTGGTGAAGTAACACATTTAAATAAGATTCCTTTAATGAAATGCTACAGCAGGTCACAGAGCAGCAGACGGAATGCTTCTGTAAGTCATGGCTACAATGTCCACTTGGACTGTCTACATGTTGACCTACCCTAACTGAATCCTACACTTGATTTTAAAATTTGCTTAGGTCCTTCTATACTCTAAGAGATATTTTTATTATTATTTTAGCCCCAAAGGGTTCCCTCTTTTTCAAATGCCTGTCAGACACGCATGGCATGTTTTATAATTTTTCTTATAATCCACTCTATCCCACCCTTACCATTATCGTTACCATGGTTTTTGCTACTATTTTCTGTGCTCAGTGATGGTCCTTTTCCTTCCCAGACATGACTGCTTCTCAAAGGACTTATCCACATTCTCAGTTTGCAGAGGATGAAATGTCAGATTGAGAGATGCAATTTGGGATTCTGATTCAAACAGCCCGAAAGTGGGAGAGAAAGACTTGTAACCCAAATCTGTCTGGCATAAGCCTGGCGTTTGTGAGCTGTTTGTCCTATCTCTCCGGAGGACACTCCATCTTTGGATTATAAGCACCTCTAAAAAGGAGACTGCCTCGTAATTTTTCTGAAACTCCCAAGGCAACCACCGCAGACTTAACCAGATGGCAGGGGCCCTGTACGTCTATGGGATGGTCACAAAGGTAGGCAGGAAACAGAAGGACACCATTAGCGATGTCAATTGCTTCAGCCTTGGTTCATTTTTCTAATGAGGACATTATGCAACAAGTTACAGATTCCATTTCAAAGCGTTTTTATTGTGTGCTTGTAAATGGTGCTTGGTAGCGTAGGAGAATTTGGGGAATACCCTTTGCAACTTTTGGAAAGATGACTATGTGACCATGGCTGGGAAGTCATCTAGCAAAAACAATGTCACCAGGAGACTATCAGTGCTTCTGGCCACAGAATTTACATAAGCTTTGTCATGGCAGCAGTTCTCGCTAAAACAATCCCGACTAACTCCACTCAGAGGAGGGGGGGCAGTGATGTGTGTTAATCTCCAGTAGTAGGCTTCCTGCTCTCAGAGAGCCCTTTGGGGGGAGTTAAGTGCAGTTCACAGAGCCCCACCCCAAGATGAAATTCCAGGGCACTTACACTTGTGCCTAATGATAATAATTAAGGATTGAAAAGGACTCTTTAGTGCTGACAGATGGGGCATTTTATTTTCCATGCAGCAAGGCATCGTTTCTTTGACCAGAACATCTCCTAGCATGAATTTTCTAGAATCTGCTTCTGACCTAGAGGGACACAGATGAAATTTATGGACCTTTTAGACAGCCATGTGTTTGTGGTTTCTAAGAACACAAGGAACCCTCTTTGGCTCTGTGCAGACTGTAAAAGAGTGCATTCCCGGGGCTTTACTACCCAAGGTGAGCCATCCATGGTCAGACTCGAAGCAGACAGAAAGGCATCCAGGACTTAGGGAAAGGGTTGGTGCTCTCAAGCAGGCCACATGCCAAGGTAAGGCTGTGGAAACCGGCATGGGTGAACAGGGGCACCTGGGAAGGCTTGCTGGGCCTGCTTGTCCTTCCTACTTTATTTCTTCACCCAGGTTCCAGCAGAGAGCAGGTGTTTATAGATTGAATAAAGATGTTGTTCAACTCACCGGCCCTGGGATCTCGTTTAGAACAGTCACGCTGCTCATGCTGGAACTAAGTGGAGTTTTAAAGCTGACACAGCCTTTAGAGTTGCTATTAACGACTTTTCGTCTTTACCCAGCTTACTGAGTTCATGTGCCTCCCTAGTCCGTCTCTCTGGGTTTGGTCTATAGGTCACCGTCTTGGGGAGCCTCCCAGGGAGAAGAATTGCACATCCCGTGCCCCATGCCCTCAGCATTCTGCTCTGGCTAGATTGCCAACCAACATGCCTTCACATACTGTGACCAACCAGGAAGGGTGACTGAAATGGTCATCTCTCAGCACAGGGACAGGCAGGGCCTGGGAACTGTCTTTCTCCACGCTCCATTTCTACAGTTACTATGCATAATCAGTGCCTTCCTGGTCTCCATCTAGTCACATAAAGAAATATTTTCTGGGGGCTGGTGAGATGGCTCAGAGGTTGGGAGCATTGCCTGCTCTTCCAAAGGTCCTGAGTTCAATTCTCAGCAACCACATGGTGGCTCTCAACCATCTGTAATGGGGTCTGGTGCCCTCTTCTGGCCTGCAGGCATACACAGAGACAGAATATTGTATACATAATAAATAAATAAATATTTTAAAAAAGAAATATTTTCTGAGGAAGCCACGGGTGAAAAGATCCGAAGGCCCTGGAGCTCTGATGCATGTCTCTCCACAGTGGGTTCAATTACTAATACGAATCGGATCCTCCATACTCCTGAGCCATTGGCAAATAACAATACTGTTCCCTGACACCCAAAGTTCTGACCCTGTCTGCCTGAGATCTCCAAAGTCAGTTGGGACAAACTAAGGAGTCTTTATGAGAATTTTTTAACCAAGATGGACTGGATATGTGTCGCAAACAATCCCACGTGTGGTGGTTTATTTCTTGTTTGTAGTTTGGGTTCTTTGAAACAGATTGGCATTATGTTATATATTCTGGATGGGGGAATGGGACTCGCTCGAGGCATGCAGATAGGCAGGGGAATCTATAATCTGATGGCAAGTCCCTAATTTTTTGGACTTGGAAAAACAAAGGGAAGGAAACACTGGAAAATTTCTTGTGGACTTCTCATTGCTAGAACTCCTTATGTGGTGGAGCTGAGCTATGCCAGACTGATTCAACTGGGAACAGAGCTTATGGAAATACCACTCTGCAAGGAGACCTTCCTTCTCCAGCAAGAGACTCTCTCAGGGTACTGGGAGACACTTTGATAATCTGAAATGCTGTTGTGTTGGGGGGATTTTTCTTCAGAAGGGAAGGTCTTTAGGGTTTGATCCTAGGGAGGGATGAGGAAGCTAAAAAAGTCACTTAATTTATTTCTGGGGTATCCTCTTGGGCTCGGGGTTCTGAAAAACTGAGACGGATGTGAAATATTAGTGGTATTTATAGCGTGAGTTTCATACTTAGGTTTTAAAAATTGAGCTTTTTCTTCCTTTTGAAGACCTATTTATATTTATTTTGTGTGTATTGACTATTTTGCCTACCTATGTACACATGCAGCCCTTGTGTTCAGTTCTGATGGAGGTCAAAAGAGAGAGCTGAATCCCCTGAGGCTGGAGGAACTGGTACTTGCGATATCCATGTTGGTGGTGGGAAGGGATCCTGGGTCCATTCTAAACAATAACAAGTACTCTACACTGCTGAGCCATCTGCCAGCTTTAAAAGTTGTTTTATATAATTATTCCTAATAAAGTTCACTAAATTTATAAATAAAATCTTCTAATTAAATGCATATAAAGTAATTAAAATAAACACCACAAATAGTATTTCATGAGACCTATGTTTATCCTGATTTGAAGGTTACACAGTACGCATGCAGTACATGTGAACATTATATTGTAATCCCTCAGACATGTAATACTTAGGAATTTAATTCAAAATATAAAAATAAAATGGAAGTAAAATCTTCATCAAATTTTAAGAAGTTAATATTCAATAAGCTAACCCGATCATTAGTTATGAAGTTGGCCCATGTCTCCTATAAAGAGTCCAAAAACAAATTCTCTAGACATCAGTTCAAAAGGTGCCACACATCGTACACAATTAATTATGTGTGGATACACCCAGAAAATTTGATCAACGGACAGCAAAATATTATGTAACTTTAACATATCATAAAGTATTTGCCTTTTGTTTTCAACAGTTTAGGAATGGAGCAATCTGGTTTGCCTTCCGGGTAGCATAATAGACAGCTGGATGGCATTTGCTTCTGAGTCTTGCTGAGTCCTCATCTGATTGGATAAGTCATGCAGATGATGGTCCCGAAGCTCACTGAAGTCCATTGTTTTCAAAGCACAGGAAGGTTAGAGACGGCTTTGGGAGATGCCCAGCACTTACAAGCACGTTCTACTCTTACAGAGAGCTGGGGTTCAGTTCTCAGCTCACAGCCATCTGGAACTCCAGTTCCAGGAGACCTGAACTCCTTGGCAACCAGGAATACATGGGCGTCCTGACATGCTTGCGGCCAAACAAAACAAAACAACAGCAAAAAACTCAAACAAACAAACAAACATATGCTACAGAGTAAAAAAATAAATAAATAAATCCTTTTTTCTTCTTCAGACCTGATATACCCAATGGAGTATTGATTAGTTTCAAGAAAGAATAAAATCATGGCACTTTTCAGAAAAAAAAGGGAAGTGATTGTATTAAGCAAAATAAACTAGGTTTAGAAAGACAAAATGACATTGACATTTTCTTTCATGGGATGCAACTAGCTTAAAAGAAAGTGTAAGGGAGGGGTCTGCTTTGCAGAAAGGAAGGAGTGGATGAGACTGAAACGCCTTGTGTACCTGTGGAAGCCATAGCAAAACTATTGTTGTATACAACAATAGAACACAGTGATGGTGCTGATGGAGAACCTCCCTTCTTAGCCTGATCCCTCACCACTTGTCCACATGGCTAGGGGGGTGAGGAGATAGATGCTCCTTCCATTGGCCCAGGTTTATGAGGACACTTGGTATAGAGAGCGGAGGAGCAGGACCAGGGTTACAATGGCGCCAGAAACAGCCGTAACACTCTGGTGTGTTATATTAGTTTACTGAAGTCTTTAAATCATTATTATTAATTTTAGAATTGATCTTCAACCCACTCTCAAACAAGAAACTCTTATTAAACTCAGTGGGCCATGCACAAAGTAAAACACGGATGTAAGAGGTTAACTTGAGAAAACGGGTTGAAGGTGGGGCTTGAGGTACTCGAAGCGGGGAAACAGAAGTAAAATGCGTTGTGTCAATGCATGAAATGGATAAATAATAAGAGACCCTCCACGTATGAAACTGTAGCTTTTGGATTTGGAAGAGACAGTAGAGATCATCAGATCTAATCTGGTTTCCCAGTGAGGATCTTTGGTCCCCTGAATGCATCTTGACGATGAGAGGGACAGCACTGAACCTCCACTTGATAGTGCCTTTCTGTCACATTACCTTTCGATGGTTGCAAAAGGTTTTCCTGGCATGGTGGAGAGACCTTCAGTGAGGGATGCCCAGCAGCTCTTAGTTTTGGAGAAGCAACACTTTCCATTGTCTGCTTGGCCCACAGTGCTCCCCAGAGCCTCCGAGGACCCTTGCAGTCACAGCGGAACAAGAACTGTTGGTATTTACATACAATACCCGACACCCTGACATTAGTAGGGTCTCAATAAGTGCTTGTTAATGGGAAGGCATCATAGAAGGGGAATTTGCATATTCTTGAGATCCTCAGAGTGTGCTCATGAATATTCACTAATCAGTGTGAGTCTTATGTAACAAGGAACCCTAAAATTTCCATGGTAATCTACCAGCAACAATATGTTAGATTTCCTCCCCAACCCCGCACCAATTTAACAATTCTCTGAAGTTTAGTCTGCTATAATCTCTTTCAGACACCAGATTATATTATTTCTCCTCTGACCTAGAACCAGGGTCTTAGTTTATCTGGCCAAACAGCATGGACCAAGGGCCGTCTTCTCATTTCCATCTTCCTTATGGCCCATCCCTTCCTTTCCACATGTCCACCAGTCCTCAGCAATCTGTTAGTAATACTGCAGGCATCCTGGAACCGACGGATACAGCAGCGTTTGAACGTGCTTACTAGGAGTATATTCAGAACCACTAATCCACATGACAGTTCAGACAAGGGACACGGGACATGTGCCAGGGCAGCCATCTCTGCTGATGTGGTCTCCACAAGTCTTTGCAATTGTGTCTTTGCAAAGAAACGGTTTGGCTGATTTCAAGCTTGCTGTGGTCTCGAGCCTATGTTACCCCCACATCTGCTCTCCCTCCTCCTCAGCAGCCTCCCCCTCCTATGTCACTGCTGGTGCAGGCATGCGTCATTTGCAGCCTCTCACTGTGGCTGGAACATCACCGCGTCTATGAATAGATTTCACAGCCTCCTTCAAGCTTCCTCTCAGGGCTGGACTGACTCAGCTACACCGAGAAGGGAGAGCACTTTGACGGACAGCTAGCTTACCACCCTATGCTTCCGCAATGTGGATGCAGAAAAGAGAACACGGCTTACAAGAAACTCTCCTGAAATAACAAATCCAGCACAGAAAATGAACAGAGAAACACAAAGACACTCCATCCCAGCCAGAATGCTGGAGTAGGTGGTTGGAGATAAAATGATAATTTAGAATATGAAATTTCTGGTTTGGAAATTTAAAAAAAAGCTATCTTTCAGATGTGGCTTTGATCTAAAGATTAGAAATTGCTTCCCTTGAGAAAAGATCCTTAGAGATCTAATTTGCAAGGAGCCAGGCTGAGGGAACCGGGATTTGCAGAAGGCAGATCCAGGTCATCGGTGCATAAGTGATGGGTGCTTATTGTCTCTCACACTGAATTCGCAGCCACTACCTTTAATTAGGGCCAAGAGCACAGCCACAGCAGCAGGCAGCTGCAGAACCTGCCTCTGACTCTCAGAGGAATGGGGACCATTTCTGGCTCAGGCAGACACAGCTGCTCCGGACTCTGGATGTGTGGGAACAAACCTGGCTGGAGATTGCTGTCGTATGGAACCAGCCAGGGAGGTTTTTCCAGAGAGAGATAACTTCATGACTGTTTATTAATAGGACACTAGATTCACCCCGTAGAAATGTTTGGTAGTGACTGCTTAATTGTTCTCAGGCCGTAATTACTGCAATTAAGAACCTGCAACATTGCAAAACCTCGTCTAGACTAGTATTAAAGGGAACCTGTTGGCGATTGCTTTTCGTTGGAGAGGACAGATAAACAGTTCAGCTCTGGGTTTTCCTCAGTGTCTGCTTGGAATCCATCCATCCTCCCGTCTTCTCCCGACTTATACAACAACGTCTCCTTCCTTGAACGTGAGGTATTCTGAGTGACAGGACTGCCATGCAGGTACATACGGTGATGCCTTCACTCCTCCGTAACTCCAGCATGTGGTACTTGACATATTAAAAAATGAGGTTGGCATCCCCACTGCAATGACTCTTAAGGGTTTAGAGATGTGTTTCCTTCATCGGGAAACAAACTGAAGTGGGGAGCAGTGTCTCAGAAAGAGGCAGGCAGGCTCAGCATCAGAGCTGGAAAGATTCTCGTCTGCAAAGACACAGCAAAGTCCAGGAAGCTCCCGAGGACATGTCATCTCTTAAGAAATCTCATCTGCTTCTGCTTCTGTGAGTCTCCCCCACAACACAGTCATTGTTCTTCTTCTCTGTTGTCACCCACAACCAGGCAAGTCTTTATTCCCCTCCTGCCAGGGTAGCGTAAGTGAAGAGTTAAATTCGCCTTCTCCACTTGCTGATGCCTTCTTCTAGCAGAGGTTATGGCAGCTCATCCCGTCCCAGTTCCCTGTGCTGGACCATGTATCCACTCACAGGCTGCTGCTTAGCATGGTGGCCGCATCTTCACAATTATGGGCTAAAGCCTTAGGGGCAATGATATAACCAGGTGTCTCTCTCTAGTGCTAGCAACAGATTCTGACAAAGAAGGCTTGAAGTATGAAGATACTTTTTCTCCCTTCCTTCTTTTCTTCCTTCCCTTCCTTTATCCCTCCCTCTCACCCTCTCTCCCTCCCTCCCTCTCTCCCTCCCTCCCTCCCTCCCTCCCTCCCTCCCTCCCTCCCTCCCTTCTTTCTTTCTTTCTTTCTTTCTTTCTTTCTTATTTTTTTTTTCGTGATCTCATGTGGCCCAGGCGGGCCTGTGTGATCCTCTTGCCTCTGCCTCTCAAGTACAGAAAGTACAGGAGGGTGCCTGCCATGCTAGGTTTATGCAGTACTGGGGATTGAACTCAGAAGTATGTGTATGGTGGGAAAGTGTGAAGATGCTCTTTTGACAAACAAATTTTTGAGTTAACCACACAAAAACTAAGGCGTACAGACACTGTTCATACAGTGCAATTTCAACCCACCATACCCCTTCCCAGTTTCCTTTATTGCAGAGATCTTGCATTAGTAAGGAACATTTGCGCTAACTAATAAATGAATATTGCTACCAATTATTATTAGATCAAGTGCACCATTTCCATTGGGATTCGTTCTCCAGAATTTGGTCGTGCATGTTGTTTTGAAGCTACTACCACTGCACTAACATACAGAATACTTTCATTCCACTGATTTCCCCAGTATTCCATCCGCTAATGTGCACCCCTAACTTCTGCTCGATGGGATGGTTCACCTTCAAGGCCAACTTGTGAGGATTAAATAACATTCAGGGTGTGACTCAGGCATACCTTTGGGTGTGTCTGTAAGGGTGTTTCCAGAGAGGATTAATTGAAAGCCTATGAGCCACACTGAATGTGGGTAGCACCATTCCACAGACAGTGGTCCTGGACTAAGCAAAGTGGGGGGAGTGGAGAGAAAGCCAGCTCGTTCAGAATTCCTTTCTCTATTTCTCAGTCTGTCTAGATGTGACCAAGAAGCCTCACATTCCTGCTGCCACACCCAAGAGCTCCTGCCCTAAGCTTCCCTCGTGTACTGTGTGTTCTCAAACTGGAAGCCAGATGAAGCCTTTCTCTCTAAGTTGCTTCTTGTCTGATATTGATAATAACAACAAAAAAGTAACCACTACATTGTAATTAATGGCCTTCTTGACATCCCTATAGTTGTGGTTGGCATCTTTTGCTTTGCAATATTTATTAAAGAATCATCTGATTCATCTGTGCTGTGATAGAACCCCTCTTTGCGACAAACAGTGCTCTATTGTTAGGGTTTTTACACCGTTAGCTACTCACCTCCTGCAGGGTATTCTAGTTGTGCCCACATGTTGGCAACTATGACTAAAATTGGTATAAAAACCCACATGAAGACTTTGGGTAGATACACATTTTCAAGTCATTTTGAATAAGTAGAAAAATGTGCGATTCAGGATAGCACGAGTACAGCCCATTTAGTAAGAGGCTGACCAAATCGTGTTTAAAGTCTCTGGACGAATTTTCAGCCTTGCTAACAGTAAAGAGAATTTTCAGTTGCTTTGATTATTTTTTTTTTAGAATGGGTTTTGGTCAGTAGAAAACATAAAAGAGATAAATATGAGGGGTAGGATTGGTTCAGAGCCCCATGGCTGTTGTCTTAGCTGCCTTTGCTGTAAACAGTGAGGGTAGGAGACAGTGAGCTAAACAGAACAATGAACTGGTTGATGTCTCCACTTGGTTCTCATGAGCATTTGAGGAAAATCAAGCTACTTAGAAAAGCCAACCTTCATCTTGTCTTATTAAAGATCAGGGTACTCATGCCAATTCCTACGAACCAAGCAAATGTTAAAGGCATAATGTATGTAGAAGTCCTATCTAGCAACATCATGAAATTACAGAGAGAACCCAATATAAACTCTAAGTCCAACAGTAAAGACTATGCTATTGTCCTCAGCTACAATTTGTTATTGTTTCATTGCTATCATTGTAAAATTCTATACCCAAAACAAGAAAATGACCTTAGTATTTACAAGTTGAATGGAATGTCCCAGTTCTCACTTTCATTTAGTTTAAGTCTGAGAGGCTAGAAACACCGCAGACTCACTGGCCACAGATCCTAGCGTCTCTGAGGGTATAGCTTCTGCCTCCTGTCTCACTGGTGATATCATTGTGAGAGTAGGTCACCACGGCTTGTCACTTACAGGATTTCCCACAATAACCTCACCAACCACAGACTCATCCACTGAGGAGATTGGCCAGCAGCATCTTCTGATTACAGCATAATTGCAGCCTTTGGAGACAGAAAAGCTGCAAAGACTCCATTGTCACTCATCCTCCTGCACGTAGTCTGCATACTGCAACCAGTGAGACTTTTTATGTGATGCTCATATGGGGACCCCACCTTCACATTTTTGATTTCCCTCACTGTGTGTGTCTCACGAAGCATCACTTTCTTCGATATATTTTGATGGCGCTTGTCTGTCTCTGAGCTATAGTTATCTCTGGTTTATCAGCTGAATGGAATCTAAAGCTTGAGAACGCTCATCTCTAATATCTTATTCCATACAGCTGCTCTCCCCACCATGCCCTTTTGAACCTTTTGAAGTCTAATTTTGTTTTTCAGTTATAAATTTCATACAAGTATCTTGATTAATTGCACCCCTCTTATTCCTTCTAAAATCTTCCAGGTTTCCCCTTCACATTCCCTTCCAGACTTCATGCCTTCCTTTTATAATTTTTGGTTAATTTATTTTTCAAACCTATGAATCCAATAAATGGTATATGCATGTGTGGGGGCTATCCACTGAGGCATGGGGAACCTACCAGTGGGCAACACTCCTAAAGAAAACGAATTCCCCTTCTTCTAGCAGTCATCCGCTGCCAACAGCTCCTCGGGTGGCAAGGGAAAACTCAAACTCCCACCCTGTCCACACTAGAATTTTTAAATAGCTTGACCTTGTGCCCGTCTTGTGTGGGTGACAACAGCAGCTGTGAGCTCGTGTGGTCAAGAACAGTGTGGTGTCCAGAGGGCAGCATTTTGTAATGCTTTTCCTCCTCTCTTCTTTGTTGTTCCTGAACCTTTGCAGGGAGAGGGTTGATCTGGGTATTGCACCTGTAGCTGAGCTCTAGCCCACTTATGGCTGAGCGCTAGCCCACCTATGGCTGAGCCCTCTTCCACAGACACGTCCTCAGCTCTGTGAATAGCTAGGCATCTCTGGATCAGCCACTACCTACTGCAATGAAAAATCCTCTGGTCAAAGTTGGGAGCGGAATCAATCTCTGAATATAAACACAATATGACAATATGAACAGTTAGAAAAGCTTCAATAGGTCCTCCTTTAAGGTTTATGGCTTCCCTAACCATGGGGTTTGATCATATTTATATACCAAGCCTACTCCTTTTTTTGTAGCAAGCTGCAGATCTAACCCAGAAAGCAGCTCTTCTGGGCCTCTCGACCAGTACTCAGAGGCAGCGATCCTCTGCCTGGTATTAAGATTTTCATTTAATAGTACATGTTTTCTGGGAGCATCTTTGTTCATTAATGCTGAAATTTCATTTTTAAATATATTTTTAATTAACTGAGAAACCAGTGGGTTTCATTAAATGTCTTCGTGCATCCTTAATTTCAGAGAACTGACTCTTTGCCGCTCCTGCCCTTTACTCCCATCCTCGTACCCACTTAAACCATTAGCTCCCATTTTCCCAGGTCTTTAATATTATATAAATCTTAATTAGGGTTCCTATTGCTGTGATAAAACACCATGTCCAAAGCAACTTGGGACAAAATGGTTGGTTTCACCCATGTTTCCATATCAGTGGATGGCTTGTCAGGAGCTCAAAGCAGGAGCCTGGAGGCAGGGACTGAAGCACAGGCCATGGAGGAAGACTGCTTACTGGTTTGCTTCTTTGGACCTGTTCAGCTTGCTTTCTTGTACAGCTCAGGACCACCTGCCCAAGGCTGGCATCTCCCCCTGTGCTGGCTAAACTTATGTCAACCTGACACAAAATATAATCATTGGAAATCTTAGTTAAGAAAATGCCTCTGTAGTAAGATAGGGCTGTGGGCCAGTCTACAGAGCATTTTCTTAATTAGTGGTTGATACGGAAGGAACCAGATCATTGCGGGTGCTGCCATCCCTGAACTGGTGCTCCTGGGTTCTATAAGAAAGCAGGCTGAGCCAGCCTTGTGGAGCAAGCCAGGAAACATCACTCCTCCACAGCTTCTGCTTCAGCTCCTGCCTCCATGTTCCTGTCGTTGTTTCCTTCAGTGGTGGACTACGATGTGGAAGTATAAGTCTAATAACCCTTTCCTCCCAAACGTGTGGTTTGGTTATGGTGTTTTGTAGAAGCAACAGAAACCTTAACTAAGATATTACCCCTGGGTTGAAGCCTCTCTCATAGAATCATTAATCTCTCTCTCTCTCTCTCTCTCTCTCTCTCTCTCTCTCTCTCTCTCTTGCTCTCTCTCTGTCTCACACACACACACACACACACACACACACACACACACACACACGGGGAGGGAGAAAGGAGACAGACAGACAGAAAGACAGAGAATGGAATCTGCTGAGCTGCTTAACTAACACTGTTTTCATTTCACTTCTATTTTTTTGCCCCTACCTAAACACATCCCAACCAATGGCCCATTTCTAGTTTCCCTGCTTCTATGTGTACTCCATGTTCAACACACAAAACAACTGAAGCTAAAACTATCACATGGGGCAGGATACAGTGGCTCTTGTCTTTCTGGCTCTGAGTAACCTCATTGAGGATCATATTTTCCTATAACTTTACTTTTCTTGCAACCACGTAATACTCCGTTGTGTTTATGCACTGCTTTTAATTATCCATTCACCAAGTAGTTTCGGCTGATTCCATTCCCTAGCTATTGTGAAAAGCACAGCAGTGGATATGTATCTCCAGTGGGATATTACGTGTTCGCGGTATAGACCTAGAAGTGTGATAGCTGGATCATAGGGTAGACTTAGTTGTGGGTTTTTGTTTGTTTGTTTGTTTTTGTTTTTTTGTTTTGCTTGTTTGTGTTTTAGAAAGCTCCAGAATGAGTCCTACAGTGACTGCACTAGTTCACACTCCCACTAGTATTATGTAAGGGTTTCCCATCCCCTCATGCATGCCAGCATTTGTTGTCATTTATATCCCTGATGACGGTCATTATAAGTTGGGGAAGAGGGAGTTTTAAAGTGGTTTTCATCTATCTGCCTTTGTCTGATGGGTAAGGATTTTGAGCATTTTCTAAGTGCTTGTTAGTCTCTTGTATTTTTTCTTTTGAGAACTTTATGTTCTTCAGTACCTAACCCCATTTTTCAATTGACTCCTTTCTTAGTGTTTAGGTTTTTGTTGTTTGTTTGCTTGTTTGTTTTTTTGAGTTCTTTGTGTAATGTAGACGCCAACCCTCTATTGTACAGCTGACAAGGGTTTCCTCCCACTCTGTGGGTGTCTCTTCATTTGATTGACAGCTTCCTCTGCCGTACAGAAGCTTCATAGTCTCAGGAGATCCCATTTATTTACTGGTCTTATTTCCCGAGCAACCTAAATGCTATTTAGAAAGTCCTTTACTGCATCTATAAGTTGAAGTATTTTCCTATATTTTAAGTCTCATGGTACTGAGTGTTCTGTTGAGTCTTTGTTCTATTTGGAGTCAGATTTTGTGTACGGAGAGAGGCAAGGATCCAGTTTGATTGTTCTGAATGAACCCAAGTTTCCCATCACTGTTTGTTTGAGATGCTGTATTTTCTTCGATGTTTATTTTTGGTATCTTTGTCAAAGACAAAGCAGCTGTCATCACGTGGAGTTGTGTTCTTCTCTGTTCTATTCTACTGATCCAAGTGTCGGTTTCTGTGTCAGTACCTTGTTGTTTGGCTCGCTGAGGCTCTCCAGTGCAGCTTGAGGCCAGATACACTGATAACTTCTGCAGTCTTTTCTTGATCTGCTGGTTTTCAATTAAAGACTAGCTAACAAAAAAAAGTGAATCTAATACTATTGCTTCATTGGGAAAGTGGGCCTGGTTTATTTACTTTGGTCAGTTATTACTAATATTTTACAAGATTACTAAGCATGCACATAGAAATACAGTGAATGGGGATTATGAACAAAAAGGGGATAAATACCTTGTGTTTTTTTTAAGTGAATAAGAACAAAATTGTACAAACCTTATGATCAAACAAATGCTTATCCATGGGTGTTTGTAGTAGCTGTGTCCATAATTGCCAAAACATGGGAGCAACTAAGATGTTTCTCAAAAGATGAACTGGAAAGTAAACTTTGGTACATCCAGACAGTGGAATATTATACATTTATCAAAAACAAAAAAACAAAGAAACAAACAAAAAATCATGCAGTCAAGCCACAGAAGACAAGATGAAAATGTAAAGGTAGGTCCTCTTCCATGAGAAATCATTCCAAAATGGCTATACACTGATTCATCACAGCTACTTGGTGTTCTTTAAGAAAAGGCTAAAGAGTGAAGACGGGAAAAGGACAATGGATCCCAGGAGGTTTAGAGGAACATAAGATGAGTAGGCGGAGCACCTGGGATTCTCATGGCAGAGAAACTATTCTGTCTGGTACTAGAATGGGGGATTCACGTTGTACATTTAGAAAGACCTCACAGAAGAGAGAATGTCCTTATGTGAGCTATGCATTTGGTTGGCGGTCACATGCAAAAGGTGATTCATCAGTTCAACAGAGACACCAGAACGATCTTGTCTATGGTGAGGAGACTGCATGCAGGAAGTACAGACAGACATCTTTGGGAGCGTTCGGCTTCTGGATTATTTCACTGTGAACCCAAAGCTTCTAAAATAATAATTTCTATCTTATGCTTATTGATTCTTATTGTATGGGTATGAATGTTTTACTGTATGTGTGTGCATGCACCCCGTGTGTGCTTGATGCCTGTGGTGACACAAGATCTCCTGGAACCAGAGTTATGGGTGGGTGTGAGCTGTCAGGAAGGTGACCAACCCTGGGTGTCTGGCAAGAGCAGCGAGTGCTCTTCAGAGTTGGAGCTGTCTCAACAGCCCCTGAATGTCTGTTTAAAAATAGAGAAAAGCACTTTAGCAGGTTTGAGAATTTGTTATAATGAGTGAAATAGTGAAAAGATCCTGAGAGTACAACTCTGACCCAACACGAGATCATATGTGTCAATCAAACGAAAGGCTAGCACTGAAAAGACTGCCTTGCCGGGCAGGTGGGCAGGTATAGTTTTTGTACATCCTCAATAGGGTGAAAAATGAGCAGTCATTATATCTTAGAAAGGAAAAGCACACACTTCGCTAATTCCGCTCTTCAGTATTTCCCCATGTAAAGTGTAAACATAGGTGAATAGGCATGCTTGTATATAAATATTGATAGCAGCTGATTTTCATAATATTCCCCAAACCAGAAACAAAACCATATGCATTCCAATAGTGAGTGTATAAATAAACTGTATATATTATTACAGGAAATTCTACTCAGTAATAACGCCAAATGAACTTCCGACATAGCATAGATGAGTCTCACAGTTATTATGGGAATCATGGGCCTGAGGCAGAGGGCCTCTCAAAGCACCTCCTGGGTTTCCAACAACTTTAGAGTTGAATTTTATACTGTCACCACCTGGAAATTCTCAATATATTTCTAATGAGGTCCCTTATCTTCAGGCTCCACTGAGTCTTCCAGTCATGCAGCTTGTTGTATTGCCAAACTTTTGCCTCATAAACTTCTGGAAATCAGCTCAACTTTAGATACTTAATCTCTATGAAAAGTCTTTACACCTTTAGAGTCAAAAAGAACATTAATTCTATCCATACCGCTTTTGTTTCTTCAATACCTGGCTTGCTTCTTTAGATCAAAGAACAGCAAAATGAAGGCTCTTTATTGACTACAATGGACATGATCTCAGCTCATCTTAAATCCATCATCTACTTTGAAAGATGCTTTTCATAGGGTTTTTTTTCCTCAAATAAACCAGCTGTTTTAGTGATTAGGAGTGTGAAGACAGGCTTAGGTATTTAGGCGAAGAATTCAGTTCATACTTTTTCCTGTTTGAATGCTATCCCTTTCATAATTCCAGCACTTGTTACAGTGTAGATGAAATGAAAATCCTGTACTACTTTTGTTACTAAAGTTGTGTTTTCCAAAATGATGCTGAATTCTAACTCCCTGGGCCTAGGAAAGGGACCAAATTTAGGAAGAAAATCTTTTCAGTTGATCGTGTTAAGATGAGGTCGCTGGGTAGCTCCAATCCTATGTAATCCGTGTAGGACTCCTCTACAAAGGGGAAAAATGTGACAGACAGGCATCCAGATGCAGGAAGATGTGGAGACACTGAAAGAATGCTACTTATAACTCAAGGAGTGCCAGAGGCTGCCACAAAGTAAGAGAAAGGCTTGGAAGCAGTTTCCTTCATGGCCCTAGAAAGTAACAGCGATACCTAAATCAGACTCTGACTTCTGCTCACCAGAAATGTGCAAAAATCAGCATCTACTCTTTAACCCACTGACATGAAAGATCAGGAATGTATCATAATTAAGCTGTAAGATAAACGCAGCATCTTCCCCTCCTTCTCCACTCTCGTTCTGATGGATGACTTTGCTTCTCATCCCATGTGTGGGTGCATTTTTCTTGGGTCATCATCACAGATGTGAGTTTCCTCTGGTGATTTTACAAGGTCACCCTCAGAGTATAGCCCATGGAACATGTACAGAGAAGGGATTAGACAAGTTTGTTTAAAATATGGGTTTATGAATCTCAGAACAGTAAGGTAAGGTTAGAATTAGATTAGAATTGCTGGTGAATGGATTAGGAATCTGTATTTTTTTTTAATGGTTCTCTCCCTTGTCCATTCTTCTATGAGCATAAATCCCGGGAAGAATCCTAGGTAGACAGTGTCTCTTAAAGAAAGAACAGGCAGTAACAACTCACCTCTTTGCTGGGCCCATCTCAACTCTAGAATTAGTGAGTGTCACCCTTTCCTCTTGCAAAAACTGCTTGATACACGGCCAGGTCCAGTGAGGTGTTCCTGGAACCAGAATCTTGCTCTGAGCTACCCCCACCCTTATGTTTCTCAAAGGGAAGGGAGATGCTTAGGAAAGAGTTGAAATGCTCACCACAGTGACATTGCTTCACCCTTAGCACGGAATCCTGATTACACACTTAGAGTCCATTAAGAGTCTTAATTGCTTAAAGCAACTGAAGGTAGAAAAACGATTACCCCATTGTGTCAAAGTTGCCTTCTTTGAAGCCCAGCTCCTGAAAAGGTAGGAAAGGCAAGGTCTAGAAGCATTCTCTCTTCTTCCCTTTGCTGGCATTCTGTACTGAGAACACTCAGTTCCCAAGATAACCCTACCTTAAGAGCACAGGTCAGGTGCGGCATGTACAGAAAAGGACAGGCTATGGAATTATAACCTCTGGGCAGAATTTTGATGTTCTGAGACAAACCTTCACCCCATGGAGAGGTCTACAGGAAAGTAGCACAAAGGTCTCCATGCTTCTATCTGTAGTGTAAATGGCGACTCTGGAACCTCACACCAGATCTCCCTTTCTGGTTTCAAGAGCATAGCATTTCTTTCATGAGGATGTCTTTAGCATCTTGTTATAGTTTAACCACCATTATAATTTTTGGAGAACGCTACCTTGGTATATTTGTTGTGAAGCTAAAAATGTTGGGGTTTCTGTCAGAGGGATTCTGTTAACCGATGACATTGGATTTTGCCTGATTGGAAAGGCAAAGTATCTTCTGTGGAAACAGAGCCTCTTTTACAGAGATGACCTCCCTTCTACTCCTTTCTACATAGCAAGTCAGGCATAAGGTACAAATGAATCTACATCAAATGGAAGCTTTACATGCATCATCGTGACACTGGTTTTCCAGTTTCCGCAGGGAACTCTTGACCAATATTACTCCTATGCCCCAAATCCTACAAAGATGCTTTGCTTCTGTGCCTTTCTTCTCGTGACAATCCTCCAGCATCTTCCATTAGCATACTGAATTTCTAATCATCTCTATAATGTGTAAGTGCCCGAGGCAAATGTGTGCCAATGGCGTTATTGCCTTTTGGGAGGTTCCAACACATTTATGTTCTATATGGTTGTGCTAATATGTTGTGTTGTGTATAAGTGTATGCACGCGTGTATGTGTGTTGTGAGTGTATCTTTCTCTGTGTGTGTGTATGTCATAGGGTATGAGTGAGTCTCAGTGTGTCTCTATATGATGCACACAGAGAAATAAGTGGTTACTAGCTGTGTCCCTAAGCAACAAAATCAAATTAGTACAAAATTTGCTCTGCTTTCTCAATTCAATTTCAATTTATTTGGCCTTATAATTTAATGTTGACTCAAAACACATGACTTTTTATCACTCACCATAATCGCGTATTTGCAAACTGGAGGCAGCTTTACGAGAAACTATGGGAATAAAAACTACTCGATTTAAAGCAAAAGCTTTAGGACAAATTCAGATAAAGCCTCTTCTATTTTGTCTTATTTCATCTCCGCAGTAGCTCTGAAGTTTAGAAATGATGATCACCTGGATGACTGAGGAAGCACGATAAGTTCACAATCACCCAGAGTGCTTGATTCCAAACTCTATTCTTCTTGATAAATCCCATGGCTTGTTAAATATAAAATTAACGAAGGGTGCAGAGTCGTAGATGAGTCCCAGTTTGTAGGCTGTGTGACCATGTAGCATTTACAAGAAGGGTCAAACAGGAAGGGTATGAGTGTAAATTCTCATGGAGTCTGAGGTTCCAGAGGGGAACCCAACCTGACCCAGGGTGAGCAGTGCACACTCCCCTTGTCTGCTTTCAAGATCCAATTACAACCTGTAACAAGACCACAATCTCCTTATTTTCCCATTCCTGGGGAGCAAATGGGTGGGTGCAACTTTGTTAGCGGTTAATTGCCTGCATTCTGTGTGACATGGAGGGTCACTGTTTACGTGACTCCTCCCACGAAGTGGCCACAGAACAGGAAGCATTTTATCTGTGAGGGCAGAGGGAGTTAGAGCAGAAATAATAGCACCTCGCCTTTTTTCTATTAGTGAGGGGATCTTGCCTGTGTGTTCCACCACCCCATCTAGTCAAGAAACAAAGCTAGTACTTTCTCCACACTCAGTAGATCACAGCCAGAGGCTCGCTCCCAGCTGTCTAAGAGCTCTGCTAGGCTAAGGGCAGCAGGATAAAGCAGGGCACACTTCAAAGACACACGGTTTGCAGACTGCACAGATTCCAGAATTGTGTCTTTAGAAAAAAGCCACAGCTAAAGCAAAGGGTCACATAAAAGCAAGCACCAAAATGACTAGCTAACTACATCCAGGCCTGCTTTTTCCCTATGCAGTTACTACCCCATAAACCCAGAAAATTATCTATTAACATATGAAACTTTCAGTGAAACACTTTCTGATTATTTTTACACCATGTATGGTTTCTTATAAGTCATGGTTCTTGAAAGCGAATCTACTCTCTCTAAAGCTGATTTTGTATGTTAATATATTAAAATTAGGGTGATTCCAAAATATATTATTATTTCCTAAACCCAGGAAAATATAGTCTATTTTCAGTTTTAAATATTCATTTTGTTAATTCCTTATGAGAGTACAGTGTGTTTAGATCTGCTCTATTACTCACTCCAGCTCCTCATGGACAACACCACTCCCAACAGGCCTCTCCTGACGCAATAATAAAATAAGATCAAATAATTATCAAAGATAATTTGCAAGAATGAAATTAATTGTTGCTCTGTTGCACCATCCAAAACCAAGGAAATGAATTCAGATTTATTCTCGTCCACAGTGACCAGAACACATTAATTGGAAACTATTTCTTAAAATGGTAAATGCAGTACCTACATGTTTCCCAAGAACATTATGCAGTTGGGGGAAATGTATTAATAATATCAGCCTTTCTTACCTGTGGCTTTGGCGAGCAACTTCAGTGTGTTGGGTGGGTGTCCCAGGAAGTCATACAGTGCACTGTAAAGGCTGAAGTCCCAGGACCAGACACTAAGGCCAGTCTACTCTGGCTATCCACAGACAAGTTTTCTGGAGATTACTATAGTAAATCTTCTTCTAACTAAATTCATTAGGTAGTGTTGTTGCTTGATCTTTGCTATCATTATTGATTTATTTTTATTTTCTTGGTATTGTTATATAGAGGCTTATTTGGGGGAAAAAAGCTAACATATTGTTTTTACTTTTTATTGTTGTTGTTGTTGTTGTTAATGTTTGTGTTTTGTTTGTTTTTAGTGTCTTAGGCTTGAACTCCGGTGCCTCTCTTATAGGCTAAACATCTAATCAATCTACCACATCCCCTAATCTTTGGCGTGCCTGATACTTCTGCTTCTGCTTTTTCCTCTTCCTTCTTGCCCCATGCTCATCCCCCCTGACTCCCCTTCATCCTCTTTGACCTTTTTCTCCTTCGAAAGGAAGTAGCAGTCTTTTCCTGATGCTTAATACACAGCAGATGAACTGCCTGTCTTTCCCCTCATGGTAATACAATGCCTGAACTATGAGTCCCTTCAGGCAGGGATGAGTCCCCTAAATACTTATTCATTATACAGTGGTCATCACTGAAACTGTATATATGGCAGAGAATAAAAATGGGCTCTGCAGGTTATATTTACATATTTGTTCATAAATATGAATAATATAAAAAGGAGACTATTAGTTTAAGATGAGAGGGCATGGGAAGAGTTGGAGGGAGGAAAGGATGAGGGCATGTATGTAATAATACTTTCATTAAAATGTATCAAACATAAATTAATTCTGTAAATAATTTGGGCCTCATAAAAACTTGACACCTAATAAAGAAAGCATGGGTTTTTTTTGTCTGATTTTTTTTCTAACACATTCTTTCCCATCCTGTTTTTCGGTTCTCTACACAAAGATTCACTTTCTTTCTTGCTTGGTCTTAATCAAGTGGTAAATACGATGCTAAATGCTATGGATTTGTTCCTTTTCATACATATTTCACTTATGTTTTTGAAGAAATAAAAGATCACTTTCTATGGATATGCAATATCTTCTCATAAAATAAAAACAAGATGCAGTTTTAAAATAAACTGAGAACTACAGACCGGTTTATCAAGTGACTGACAGGGCAGGAAGCTTTCTTTTAAAGCTAGAAAACAGGTTGCTTGGCAAGAGAAGTTAAAAATGTCACTGTAAATAAAGAACAATCTTCAAAACTTTTGTTGAGTGAGAGCTTTATCAGCGAAGATGACATAGTTGACAACAGTGACCTGTAAGGGTGATGTCCCTATGCCTTTTGCACGTAGGAAGTGACTGGTGTGTATAACATACAGCTGATGCCTGAACTCCCCGCCAGTTTTCCTCTTCTTGGGATGCATTCACACTGCAGGTCTCTCAAAAAAGCAATATAGACGGTGGGTATTTTCTCAAAAAGTAAGAGTCTCAGAAATGATGTTATATTCGCACAAGGAAATTGGGAGTTAATTGACAGCACCCATCAAAATGCCCTCCTTAAGAACAGCTTCTTAATATGTAGGTCTTAGGTATATATAGTGAGAAAATTATTTACAAGCAAATATATCGATAGAATTTCATATCTCACTATGCAAGCATAAACAAGCTAAAGACTAATCTTCTTAATTTTAATAGTTTAATTCTTTGACTTCAGACAATATATAGCAATTTAGTTCCTGACCATGTATATGTAATAACTGTTATAAGAGGGAGCATTAAAGAATTCTGTTAATGGGGAAAACAAAACACACACATATGAGTTAAACTTATTTTTCCATTTTATTTATTTATTTATTAAAAGATTTCTGTCTCTTCCCCACCACCGCCTCCCTTTTCCCTCCTCCTCCCCCAATCAAGTCCCCCTCCCTCGTCAGCCCAAAGAGCAATCAGGGTTCCCTGCCCTGTGGGAAGTCCAAGGACCACCCACCTCCATCCAGGTCTAGTAAGGTGAGCATTCAAACTGCCTAGGCTCCCACAAAACCAATAGGTGCAGTAGGATCAAAAACCCATTGCCATTGTTCTTGAGGTCTCAGTAGTCCTCATTGTCCGCTATGTTCAGCGAGACCAGTTTTAACCCAGGCTTTTTCAGACCCTGGACAGCTGGCCTTGGTGAGTTCCCGATAGAACATCTCTAAGGAGTGGCAAAACAGTTCTTAAACCTACTACAAATTGAAATCCCTACCCTGTCCCCAGGAAAAAGACTGCAAAACCAAACAAACAAACTGGTCAGTAGTATTGAAGAAGTTTGTTACTCTAATGTACAAGGTAGGAATGTGTCCTACAGAGATAGCTGGTCCAAAGTTTTATGAGAAATTCAGTCTGAGAACAATCAAGCTAATTCTTTTCAGGATAAGACAAAGAAAAACATATGGACATAAGACATCCAAAAGTTGGGCTGCCCAGGCTAGGAAAAGCCAAACCTGGAGTAACTGAAAGAAAACATCTAGAATTTCTAGACTCAGTTATACTTTAGTGTGAGAGCCAAGAGCATGGTGGAGTGGGCTGACCTGTGATCTATTCTTTTATTTGTCTTACTTTGAATCGCTATACAAATAACAGACATGATCACACAAATACAAATTTTAAAATTTTACCTTTATTAGTGCACTACGTACTGCACTGTTTGCCTAATATTAAGATAGAAAAATCACATACATTCTAAGACCTAACTAGTCTACAAATCCTGGCATCTCTAATGGTAACCTGCCTGAAAAAATATAGTTGTGCAACAGTCGTGTGAATGCTGTGGAAGTAACCAAGCACATTTTGACTGTATTTAGGCCCAATTCATGAGATGGGTCCTGTATCTGACACTTCTTTTTAGATTTATTTTTAAGCGCATTGGTATTTTGCCTGCATGTATGTCTATGTAAAGATATTGCATCCCCTGGAACTTGTTGCAGACAGTTGCAAGCTGCCATGTGGGTGCAGGAGATTGAATCTGGGTCCTCTGGAAGAGCAACCAATGCTCTTAACTGCTGAGCTGACACTTCTAAAGTGAACAAGATCACTAGAGTAGAAAGTTCTTAGGCTCTAGGGGGAATTCTACTATTTTCTAAAGAAACATAGCAGTGAAATGGCTCCTAACGGTGTATGGTTCTATCCATAGATCAGAGAGTCTTCTTGTAGTAGATGGGAACTAATGCAGAGACCCTCAACTGGAAAGTGTGAACAGAGTAAGTGGCTTCCAAGCACTCAGTCCTAATGGGGATGTCTCCAGTAAAGCCCTTCCCTCAATGTTCAGGATTTCATACTACAGAGAAAACCGAGAATGTAAGAACTAGAGATGGTGGACGACTCCAAGGAAGTAGCCTTATCCAGACACACGGGGACTGACAACCATCTGAACTCCCAGATGCTGAAACATACACACTACACCTTCACAAGCTCAAA
This sequence comes from Alexandromys fortis, assembly GCF_014885135.2. Lineage (NCBI taxonomy): Eukaryota > Metazoa > Chordata > Mammalia > Rodentia > Cricetidae > Alexandromys > Alexandromys fortis. The sequence goes on along the minus strand of NW_026067959.1, from coordinate 1,184,841 downwards.
CCAGATCAGTTCCCGACACAGAGAACAACAAGTGGACACAAGTCCTGCTCCTAACCAAGCGGTTCTTTGCAACTGATACCTGCTGGGTGAGGAAAAATCAGTTTTCTCCGATGGAATCACTGGATATATCAAATATACTCCAGAACAGGTCACATGCCCAGGAGTAGCTGACCTACACAAATTGGACTCCATGTTTTCTTCTGTATGTGTATACTTTTGTTTTGGTGTTTTCTTTGTTTGAACCTTTGCTTTTATCCTTTTTTTTTTTTTTTTTTGAGAGAGAGAAAGAACATGGGTAGAGAGGTGAGCAGGATTTGAGAGGAGCTTGGGAAGAGGAAGGGATATGATAAAAAAAATATGCAAAATTCTTAGAAAAATATGTAAAGAGGGCAAAGTGGTGTCAGTGAGGGCTGGGGGTGAAGAAGTTCCTTTGTCCACAGATATGCAAATTATGCAAATATCTACACTCTTATCAAATATTTATGATTTTTAAAAATGTAGTCTTTAGTCAACAAACTAAAAAGGTACAGGTATTATACTAGTATTATTTTTGTTTGCCTTCATTGATCTTTTGCTGACATTTTTATGAGCTTCCCCAGTAAATAAAAAAATATTTTTTCAAACAACAACAAAAGCAGATATTTCATGTATAAATGAATATTAATTAGTCATTGGTATGCAATTTTTTATTAAAGTAATGTATGCCTCTTGTAATATCTATGTACATATTAAAAATTAAAACAGTTCCATTGAATTAAAGAGCTGGTCAAAATAATTAGTTTCGGTTATGTGTAGAGATTATTTTGAGAATTTCACTGGTATTTAATCATGTAATACATTTATTCAACTTGTTTAATGCTAGTTCTATATCAATTTAGAACTGTTCCAGTTCTACTGAAACAAACAAGTAGTTTCATTTTGCAGTTTGTTTTTGCATAAAGTTATCTAAGACATCTGAAAACATAGGTACAGGTAACATTATCCAGACTGAGTGGGTTATATTTAAGAAAATATATGTATATACATATACACAAATGTCATATAAACATGCATATACACAAACATATACATATATGCTTGTAACAACAATTAGTAAAAATAGAGGCCATGATTGAAAGAGAGCACCAAGTAGCATGTGGGAAAGTTGAAGGGAGGAAAAGGAAGGGGGAAATGATTGTATTATAATCTAAAAAATATGAAAATCCTTTTTCAAAATTAAAAAGGGTCTCCAGGCAAAATCTTACCAGTGTCTCAAGACCACAGACTATCATTTAGTAAGCAACAGGGTGAAAACACTCTCGGTGCTTCCTACCTTCGTCCTATAAAAATATCTCCATCTGAAGCAAGTGACTATAGCTCTTTTTCCAAGTTTAATGTGTGATGCTCTAGGACATGTGGATGTGGGTGTTGGTTGAGCATTTTCTAAAAAGCCATGAGCAAACATCTACTTACCATGGGTAGGAAAGCAGGGACGGGGCCAAAGAAATGAGTCTAGTAAAGTGTAGCTCGGTGAACGAATGGATTTACTTGTGGTTCCTTACAGAAGAGTATGGGAAGGGCTACTTACAAGAGCAAGGGAGGCTTTTGGGTGGCAACATCTCAGAAGCAAAAAGGTAAATCTTTCTCCTAGCACCTGATAAATCCTCACAGAGGAGCCCCTCCACCTTCCAGTATGAAACATTAATAGATTTGGTCTTGTATAGGTCTCTTGCAGGTAACCATGCCTACTGATATATCAAGACAATAACCTGTCATCCCCGGAGGATAATTCTGCCCTCAAAGGAGTTTTGAAACAAAAATACTCATAAGACTCTCTTGGGTAACTAGTGAAATGGTGGATCTCTGATATATCCCCGAAGATTCCAGTTCAGCAGCATATGCGTTTGAAAACCTTCCCAAATGATTCTGACAGAGATGGTCCAGAGATGTGTTGCAGCCCCTTAACAACATCATGAATAACTGGACTGTTCGTCTTTTGTGTGCATGCTTGTTACTGAGCACCAGGTTCGCTTCAGCATCTCAGTGTTGAAACTCAAATATCCCAAACGTAGTAGTCAAGCCTTGTTTTAGCTCTCTGTAGTTTCAGTTACCACAGTCTGTCAACATCAAATGGAAAAATTCTAGAATAAATAGCAATTTCATATTGCATGCCATTCTGAGCAATGCGATAAAATCTTATGCTGTCCCACTTAGAATATGAAGTTTGTTTGCCTTATAGGCTGCCTACCCATCGGTCAGTTAGTAGATATTCTGGTTACAGATAAACTGTCACAGTATCGCAAGGCTTGAACTCCAAAAACCTTAATTTTACTTCATAATAGTCCTAAAGTGCAAGAGAAGCTGGCATTTCTGATGTGATGAGAAGCTGTGAGATGCTTCTTTGGAGTGAAAGGTCAAAGCATTGATGTAATGAGGAAAGAGAAAAACATCTTACATTGAGATCACTAGATCTATGAGATGATTCTTATTAGTCTCTTTCTGTTTCATCTAGACCCATTACCATAGATATGAATGCATGCATTGGGAGATTTATACACATTCTAATTAATGAGCTCTAGGCTGTGGTATATTTGTGTTTTTTTTTTGTGTGTGTACGTGTGTACATACACACACATACCAACCCACATTATGTACGTATATACATTCACACACACACATAGTTGGAACTATCTATGAACCACATGTATACACACATACATACACATAGGCAAACACACATATGTATGATTTGGTACTGTGTGTGGCTCTAGGCATCAGTGGGAGGTCAGGCAACCTATCTTTTATGGATAAAGGGACATCATGTTCACTGACACCCTGTTCTCACATCATAACCTTTTAATACTTTGCAGGGTACAAAGACCAAGCTGGCTATGAAGCTAATCCTGTTGTTTTGAGTTTCATTTGAGACCTTAGAAGGCTTCTGATCCTTCCCTAACTTGGAAAAATGACTGCTCCTCTTCTGCCTTTCCTCAGGAAACCTCTGCAGGTGGCCAGGATGACAGGTTCAATGACAGTTCTACAAGGGATGCTTTCTCTATTTTATGGAGGCTCTGACTCCAGGGAACAAGACTTCCTTGAAATTAGCCAGAAACCTTGTTACCACTTCAGTCTTGTTTGAAAAAGGACAAATAGCTCCTGGCCTCAATAAGAAATGGAGTTTAGAAAGTATGACTTACTACTCACCGTGAGGAAGAGAAATGAAACCGGACAAGCAGCCCAGGACTGCCTCCTGCCTTGCTGGGAAGCTGTTGTTTTGACTCAATGGAGAAGAGCAGGAGCAGTGGTGGAATAAGTCAAGAGCCTTTTTCCAAGGAAGCTCAGATCTCTACTGGAAAACACGGCCTCATTTGCTCATTTGCATTTCCTTATCTGGAAATCTCTAAGCAGGCACCCTGGGGTCCAAAGCTCTGCTGTAGTTTACCCCCACCCCTTCCAGAAAGGTTTTCTTGTGGTGGGTGGAGGAGTAGGGTAACTGGTCCATTAGACACAGTATCTGCTTCAGGAAGAGAAACACTATTTTGAGAAGTAATGAAGAATTTGGAAATTTTGAATTTAAAATGTCGCCTCAATTTATATGTTAGTTGTAAAATAATTTTAAATTAAAACCAACATCAAGCATAAAATCAATACAATCTTTCATAGCTCTTTCCTAACGCCATCTAAGAATAATTAGTCAACCTCTGATGCTTGGTACTCACTTTCTAATTCTTTGGGCTTCTAAAGAGGAAATTCAAAGAAATATCAGTCCTACATGGCCAAGGAAGAGAAGGGTGAGTCCTTACCATCACAGCAGCCACAGGGAACAGACTGTGTAGTTGGTTCCATTCGTCATAGGGAGATATTCCCTGTCTGAGGATGGGGTTGCCTCTATTTTGAATAATTTTCCATTAGATTAAGATCCTTCAAAGAGTACACCAGGTGCAAGCCCAGCCCTTGACTGTATAAAGCTACTGTATAAAGCATCATCTTCACCCTTCAACTCCTGACCTCTGCCCTCACGTAATCCAGGCTTCAGTCTCAGCCCTTAGCCCAAGGCCTAAGGGTCTGTCTTCTCTCTTCTCCCTTCCCCTTTGGTATTCATACCCTATGTGGGCTATAGTTTCTGGACTGCTGTGTCTGAAGGCAACCTTAGATAGGCATTTCCTGTATTGTTTGTAGTCTCTAATGTTACTGGTCTAATGCCTAAAGAATGGGAGAAGAGCAGAGACACCACTCAGCCAGGTATTACCCTCAAAGTGTAGCTGTGACTGCTGAAACAGTGAGACCTCTCAGAACGAGAGCTAAACATTTATACGCCCAGTCCAAGTCACTGAAAACCCTAAGGCAGCTACTAGTGTGCTATGCCGTGCCTGAAAATTATATCACTATTGCTACTATGACCTTTATAAAAGAATAAAATCCCTTTTTTTTTCTGACATGGCACAAGTTAGTAGTGCAGACTATTTAAGTTTTTCCCCCATGTGACATCTGTGTTCTACTGGTGAAAAACAAAACTGTCAGTATATCAAGTTGGACTGAACAATGCTGAAGACCCAGAATACGAAGCAGAGAGTGGCTCTCCCAGCCTGGTGGGTAGTACTGTATGTTGACTCTACTCCTGTGCCACAGAAACCACCCAAATTAGGTCCACTGCGAGTCAGAATTGGCCTAGGAAGCTATGTATTTCACAGAGAGATTAAGCTGACATTTTATTTGGGCATTTTTCAGAGGTCCAGTTGTGGGGTTTGGGTTCAGAACTTAGAGCACGTAGCATTTGCTTCCCATTGAATGCCGGTTCTGTGCGGGGTCTGATGAAGGCTTTGACCAGAGAAAGACAAAGAAAAACAATTCTCTGTGTCCTTAGGGAGATCACAGTTTTAGAGAATGCTCATAGATAATTACTAATCATTTCATTACAAGATTTGCATCACCGAGAGATAAGAGCTTGAACCCTAAGCAACGTTACTAAAGGAGGTGTGTAGGGAAGGACTTTGGAATAAAGCAGTTCTGTAGAAAGATGATGAAAGAGGATATTTTCTTGCTGAGAGAAGAGCTGTCTAGAAGCACAAGGATGGTCCTAAGATAACTGAACAGTTACAAACAAAAGACAAAGCAACAGTGTGACTTGAAAGGATGCTGGCAAGGGAAAGGACTGGACCATGCCAAGAAGTTTAAGTCTTAGGCTGGGCCCATCAGGCAGCTGATAGAGGGTTCTAAGGAAGTGTCACAATCAAACTGGCCATGTAGAAACTTTGTCACTGGGGAAGATAAATTGGTCTGAGGAAATCGCGGGGATGGGATACAAGATGAGGCAATCGTAGGGATAAACAGGAAAAAGAACTGCTGATTGGTTCAGCAATATCGGCATATTTTGTCTACGGTAAAGCAATATGAAACACCTATATGGGGGACTGAAAAGCTTAAACACAGCATGACCATGGTTTTTGAGAATGGGTCTGTACCAAACGCAACACCTCATTTCTACACACCGTTTAAGCGTACCCCTGAGTCCAACTCTTATGGGAAGTGCTATGCAGGTCCTGATGATTTAACTACTACAGAAGTTTCTAGAAAAATTGAGCCTTGAGAAAAGAGGCAAATGAAATTCACTCTTTTTTATTTGCCTATTCAGGATACAGTTTGCCTGCTAGGTAAATAAATCTGAGGTTAAAGGTGACTAAATTTCAGATTAGCATTTTCTCCTCCGTGCATTTGTTTTTACTGTTCATGCTCGAGACTCTGCCAACTAACTGACTGTTACATAAAAGACAGTGGCTCCATACACAAACCATGAGTCATACTGGGATTAACTGAATTTATCCATGACCTAAAGCATACTGATGCAATTCGAGAACTATTTCACACATGGTAGGACTTCAGGGAATTCCCTGATTTATTAATAACTTATAAGGCTGCTAAAATGAGTAGTGGAGGGCAATAAGAATGTAAATATTGACTAAAATAAGAATTGTATTATATATAAAATATATTGTTTGCTATATGACAATGGTGACCAGTGTTGCAATGGGTAACTACTGAATAAGCAGGCTCTTAGCCCCTTCTCTGCATCAAATCCTACACTCACCACCTCCTCTCCCCTGTGTGTAGCTAATGTGTGTGTGTGTGTGTGTGTGTGTGTGCACGCGCGCACGCTTGCTTATGAAGGATTTCATTTACTTGGGCTTCATCAACTCGAAGCACTCCAAAATCAGATGATTCTGTCCCCTTTCTTTGATCTGACTCATTCTAAGCCTGCTTTTGGTGCATCCTCTGTGCGGCCCGTTGACTTCACAGTTGAGCCGTGAATCACTCAGGCGTGCCTGTCCCCAGGACCCGATGCTTTGTCTACTACATTAGAGTGTGTTGTACTTTAAATGTACTTGGGCAGTGCTACTCAAAGCAACTAGTTCCTAAACTGTTAGTGATCCCCCAGGAGATGAAGGAATGCCTTCCCGAATATAAATGAACACGCTGCCTCTTTTAAGGGAAAGTAATGTTATTTTTAAAAGTAGCGTCAGTCAGTTGGAGTTGGCTCACGTTTTTTTTGTGACCGTCTAATTGCATTGCTTCAGGCCTGCGGCGGTACTGATAAGAGACGCAGGTCTCTGCACACGTGACCAGCAGTGCACCAGGCCACCACGTGACTGCCAAACTTAACCGACTAGTCTGTCCCAAAGATGCTGTGAACAAAACATGTCAATATCCCATACATATACCAGAGTCGACAAATGTGTCAATAAGGAATAAACAAGTCGGGGGACATTTGAAAATGTTGAATCGGATTATACAAATCATAATGTCTTTCATAAAAAATTGAAATCCAGGCAGAATGGTTAACACAACCCTTTTTTTTACATGGCAGGTGGGAATGCAAAAAAATTAGTTAGTTCTTTTACTATGGAAATCAGTATGCAGGTTTCTCAAAACACGGAAAATAGAACTATCATATGGTAGGGCTAGATTACCCCTAGATGCATACCCAACGTTAAGAAAGACACCGGCCTAGTCAGGGTTCCTATAGCACTATTCCCAACAGCTAATCCACAGAATTAGCCTGGGTACCCAGCTACAGGTGAAGGGATAAAGACAATGTAGCCTGTGTAAGAGATGGTGCCAGAGAAACCTTGGTGGATCCCATGGTGGGTGAGGAATGCTGGCAGGGAAAATGAATATGCCAATCAAAGAGAGTTTGGGTATAGAGTGCATTTAGAAGGTATTGGGAAGGTGTGTGTGTGGGAGAAACACAGAGAGAACTGCCTCTTCAGAAGAAACTGGGGTGGGGAAGGGGGAGGAACTGGGAGTGGGTGGAACTTCTCTTAAAGGGATCTTTGCATCTAGGACCCTGGGCTAGCCAGGGCACCGCCTGGGTGTATCCTGCCAGATGACTAGGCAGGCCAGCATAACGCCTGAATCCTAACAGCATGTATACACAGTACAGTACTATATTATGGAGTCACAAAAAAAAAAAAAAAAAAAAAAATCAAGCCAGGCAGTGGTGGCGCACGCCTTTAATCCCAGCACTCAAGAGGCAGAGGCAGATGGATCTCTGTGAGTTCCAGGCCAGCCTGGTCTAAAAGAGCTAGTTTTAGGGCAGCTAGGGTTGGGATACAGAGAAACCTTGCCTAGAAAAAAAAAAAACAAACAAAAGTCCACATTGTTTATATGGAACTGTATGGTTTGGTCTCTAAGTATCATGCATTTTCTCACACGCCTTGAATCTCAGTTTGAAAACAAGACATGCAGGTAGATGGGAGACTCTTCTGGTTTCATTCTGCTGCTGTGATCTAACACTTGGACCCAAAATGATGTGGGAAGGAAAGGGTTATTTTGGCTTATACTCCCAGATCTCAAACAAGCATTGCAGAAGTCAGGGCAGAAACCCAAAGCAGAGCCAGTGAAGGAACAGACTGCCAGCCAACTCTGGCTGGCTCCCAGGCTCACGTTCAGCTACCTGTCTTGTGTAGGCCAGACCTGCTTGCCTAGGGATGTAGGAGAGACAAGCAGGGCTAATTGAGAGGCAAATACTATCAGCACACTTCATGAGGATGTGCGAAAATGTCACCTCCAAACCCATTATTTGGTAATTACCCTGTTAAAGCAAGTGAATCCACCACACCAGAATTCCTGCTCAGGGGACAGAACTTCTATGTGACCACAGAAATGTGTTTTGTCATTTTTGAACTCATAAGTAAGGATTCTTTAAATAGCCTTTAAAGATAATTTTTAATCGATAGCAAACGTATTTTAAATGTTCAAATAATACTCTAAAAGTGACAAATTATTTTCATTTTCTTTTGGATAGTAACGATGGAATTCACCCTGCAGGAGTGTTGTAGTACTATTCTTGTTTTTACTGTTTAATAAATGTAAGTTCTTGGATCTCACAAACTAAGATTCATGGACTCAAAAGCTTCATGCCTTGGTCAAATCTTGGCTTCACGCCTTCCTGAATGAGTGTGATCTGTAGTGCGTTATTCAACCTCTTCTGCATTTGTTTCCCCATCAGCGAAATGAGGGTAAATGCTACCCTAGTGGTTTGCGATATATAGATGTATATTAGATGCTTAAAACATCAACTGGTACATGGAAAATACCATATGTATCAGCAGTTACACACAGATTTCTGGTCTGTGTTTCGTGTCCCTTTTATTACAGAAGGGTCTCTGTTCTCCCTTGCCTCACCACTCAGAACGGGGTCAACAGGATGTTGGGAGAAGAAAGCATTCCTAATCCAGAAGCAAGCTCTTACAAAGGAACGTCTACATTTTCTGAAATTAACAACCGCCTTGAGAGTAATCCTGATCATAGAGGCAATTGATTTAATGAGCCCTCATCTGAGTGAGATTCAGCACCATGGCAAGAGGTCGGCTTTACGGTTACTATACAGTCCTCACAGCAAAGATACCTGAAGTGAGAGCCAAGAAGTCACCGTGTGCAACGAGGTGGAGGCTAGTGATAGGATCAAGAGGGAGTTTCGGACCTGACTTTCTAGTGCTGCCTGTGGAAGGACACTGGAATGTGCTGAGGCCGGTCAGGTGATCTGATCCTTAGCCTTGCATGCAGTGCACACGGAAGAACTGAAGTAAAGCTGGATACGGTCTCAATCTAAGCGACGCTGGTTGTTTTCCTCTGGGGCATGTGAAGGACAGGTTCTAATAGATTCAAAATTAAAGTGAAGAAAAGGCAAGCTACACATCGTTATACAAAGCTTTCTTTGTCCTTTCTTTCGATTCTTTTAATGGTCTTATGGAGTCCATTGTTTAAATTATTTTAAGTGCTTGCTGCTTAAAAACTAACCGACAAACTTCCTTTCCTCCAATATGGCCCTGAAATAAACGTGTCAGAATCCTCATGTATGGCAATCAAATACGATGATCATATTGTCAGCATCACTGAACAGCCGGAATCTTCAGTCTTGCTCACACTGCTGTGTCTTTCTCTGTGCCTTACGAGTGTGGCATGACCGCCTCAGAGGACAAGACTTAACAGTAGCCCCAAATGATAACGATCTCAAAAAATAAAAGAGGGGGTGAGGACGATAGGAAATCAGTTTCCAACAATTTGATTCAAAATAGTTGTCCCCTATTGTCCTGGCTCCAGAGCAAAATTCGGTCCCATCTAATTTTCATGCTATACAATGCTGACATTGTAGGGCAAGTCCTGGAACGTTGCTGGGGAATCTCTGCGACTGAGCCAAATGCAAGTGGCAGCCAGAACCCGCTCTTTGTCAATGCTAAACTTGACTACTATCCTCTAATATAAAATATAAACGGATGAGGTGAATATCCAGGCAAAAGACATAATGCGAGCTTGCATTCTTTTATATCTCCTTGCATACTAAAAAGAGTGAGCCACATTTTACAAGTCTGCAAATTCTGGGTGTCCTGGGAAACTGGTCCATTCACAATAATTCTCCCGAGGAAATGGAAGAAGAAAGGATCGGTAAGCACACACTTCAGTTTGAATTAGTTTCTGTGAAACCATGATGCCTCCAGCTCCTTCTGAGCTGGATAAGATAGGAAAGGCTTTGTTCCTGTCGCCTGGCCAGAGCAGACTTTCCCCTGTTCTGCTTTCACGTCGCACCATGTTCTGGTGGAGGGAGGACAGGAAGAACAGAGGGTTGGTCCTCTGTCCCCCTCAGACACTCTGAACCAGCTTCCACTGTTGTGCGGTATGTTCCAGAGAAGACTGCTCAGACATGGATTTAAGTTGATACAAAGTCTTCATTAGCTTGCCAGTGACTACACTACTTTGTGTTTGGGATCCCAGTGTAGCTCTGAACCTTTTTTTGGGTTGATCGTTTCAACACAAAAGTTTGGTTGGGTTGATATACTTCACTTCACAAGAATGCTTAGCTAGAAGCAGAACTAAATAGCAAGGTTAGTAGATTTTAGAGACTTTTCCAGAACTATAGACATAAATGGATTAGGCCTTTTTTTTTTTTTAGTTTTGGCAGGTGGTGCTCTCTACATGCTAATTTTTTATAACCTGAATGGTGCTTCCATCATGGAGTCAGTTGTGCTAAGGTCTGGGAGCCTGCAAAGTTCTGGGGCCCTGTTACTCTGTCTGTCCTAAGTGGAGATGTGGAGTTTCTCTTCAAAACTTGCAATTTCATTAGGATTCGATAACATTTTCCTATTCTAAAGATACAAATCACTAGTAGAAGTGTCTTTAATCAACAGACATGTTATTATTTTAAGTAGTGACAAGCCATTGATTTTCTTTTAATAACGCTAATTCCAATTCAATTGAAATAATCAAGGTTAATGTTGATGAAAAAAAAAACATAGCTTGAAAGGCTTTCTGAAGTGCTGCCTTCCAAATCACTTTGTGCACATGTGATCACAGATGAGGGACATTGTATATAGATGCCTTGATTCCCTTTGGGACTGTCAGCTTGCTGGGTCATGTGATTTGAAGCTCATCACCCACTTTGTATAGGAAAATTCAGATTGCTTTCTGAATTTCTGATACATATATCAAGATACCCAACGCATCCATGAGCAATTGTAGACTCACCATAAACATTAGGAAACATATAGAATATGTTTAAATTGGATGAGAGAATGGATACTTAGACATAGATTTTCTTCTTTTTAAAATTTGTTGCTAATCATGGGCCTAATTTTCTCATTCACTTAATATAACCATAGTCAGTGCACTTTTTGGAAAATTTTAAGGTAGTTTTCTAAAGCCAACGAACAAAGAATGCACATGAGATGCTGAACACAAAGACTGATAGACTCTTTGTGCCAACACACTTTCTTCAATCGCTCTTCTCTTGGATGCTTGCAGGAGGATTCTGTTCATGGAGGCATATGATGATGATGTCGGAAGCTGGCTTTTGAAGTAATAAATCAAACCCTCGCTACCTTTAGGTAAAGCCCTCTCCTAGGTACATTAATGCTGTCTGATGCTCTCCTGCTTTTGGTTTTATTTTGTTTTCTCATTAGTTCAAGTGGATTTTCTCTCATTGCATTAGCCAAGTCTGCAAAATTAATATTAGAATACAAATATTAATATTCTAGGGCAATCAGACACAGAGAGGATTTTTTTCATCAATTTTAGTTCTAGGTCAGCAGGTCTGACTTACCCTGAGTGAAACGGCTCCCAGCCTGGACCTTGGTAATAAGTAGTTTTTCTTACCTATGTGTGTTCTTGCTCTGCTTCACTGTGGAGTTTTAAATCAATTTGGGGTTGCTGGTCTTTCTCTAGGCTAGGGGCTGGTGTAGAAGGACCTGGCCACATAACTCACATAACACTTCCTATGCATCTCTCTTGGCATACCTCATCTCAACAGGGCCTTCACTCCCCAGCTCCATCTTTGAAACCTCTTTCTCCCCTGTCCTGGGTTCATGACCTCCAGTTGTGGTGGCTTTCCAGCACTTGCAAAGATTTTATGATCCATAGCATTATGGTTTCCTCCATAAAGTAAACTTTTGCTTTTGTAGTATTTTATTAAAATTTTCAGTAACATACCCACCGGCTTTGTGGCTGATATTCATTTCAGTTTGCTTAGTGGACTAAGTTCCATGAGACAAGAACTTTACTTATATTGCTCATCGGGCAGGTACATTGCTCTGTGGATGAACTCCAGCATGCTCAGATTCTTCCACAATCACAGACCGGAGAAAACATACCACAGTGCCATATTGTTTTCTTCTTACATTGACTGTATTTCAGAATGAGCCTTCTAGGTGAAGCCAAGAGTATTCCAAGGATTACTGAGACCTTAAGAACAATGGCAATGGGTTTTTGATCCTACTGTACCTATTGGTTTCGTAGGAGCCTAGGCAGTTTCGTGGATGCTCACCTTACTAGACCTGGATGGAGGTGGGTGGCCCTTGGACTTCCCACAGGGCAGGAAACCCTGACTGCTCTTTGGGCTGACGAGGGAGGGAGACTTGATTGGGGGAGGGGGAGGGAAAGGGGAGGCGGTGGTGGGGAAGAGACAGAAATCTTTAATAAATAAATAAATAAAAATTAAAATAAAAAAAAAAGAGTATTCCAAGACTTAGTAGTAAGCTTTGCCAAAGCTTGCCTCATCAACTGCTTTTATAATGTATACTTGTGAGAAACACAGAGCTAGGACAACTATGCTCAATTAAAAAATGTGGTTAGTTTATATTGAGTGTATGGATTTTAATCAGGGTATAATATTTTCCCTATTCTCAGACTTTGAGGGTTCACTAATTATGTGTCGAATGACCTGTACATGCCTAATAGTGTCCTAGAGACCAAACATTAGTCAATCAATCAGACATGACCAAAAGTCTTCTAGTGCACAATGACAAATAGCTCCCTTAATTAAATCACTGCTTGGCCCATTAGCTTTACCTTGTTATTGACTAACTCTTACATCTTAATTTAACCCATTTCTTCTAATCTATGTATCACCACATGGTTGTGGCTTACCGGCAAGTTTCTGCATCTGACTCTGGTGGCAGATCCATGGTGTCTCTGGCTCTGCCCTTCTTTCTACCAGCATTCAGTTCTGTCTTCCCTGCCTTCCTAAGTTCTGCCCTATCAACAGGCCAAGGCAGTTTCTTTATTCATTAATGCTAATCACAGCACAGAGAGGGGAATCCCACATCACAGGATGGCTTCAAACTCAAGAGATCTACCTCTGACTCCTAAGTGCTAAAGGTGTGGGCTGCCACGCCCAACAATGTATTTCCTAAGATCTCCAAGGAGCAAAAACTGGCAACTGGACATCTGCAAATGTCATTCTTGTCACTAATGGAGTCAAGGTAAAGGTCATCCTTAAATTTGCCTTGTGATAGTCTACAGCATGCTTTCCAGTTAGGCTTGCTATTTTACTAGTACAATAACAATATTAGAAGAACAGACACAATGTTTCTAATATGACAGCCAGAGAATTCCGGGCATGTTACAAATGTAATACTTTGAATATAATAGAATTTGTGTCAGCAGTTAAGACTGGATGAACTGGAATTCCAGGGAAAACAAAACAGAACAAAACAAAAAGGAGCATCATTTCAAGGTTAGCAGAGAATCAAAAGGATTGGCTTACCAGAAGATCAGATGTGGCCCAACCCAAAGAGCCCTGCCAGCGGACAGGGAGCCATCATTGCTGTTAGTTTTGGGGGCTAGCATGGGAAACTGAAAACGTAAAAGCATTCCCACCCTGTACTCTCCACTAGATAGTTATGATGCTGTGCGAAAGAACAGGGACCAGGGCAGAAACCTTACCAGGGAAGATTAAACTCCCAGAACATAGTTATACTTATAAAGACAGGGCTGATTTTCTTCAGGCATTCAATAAATATTAAATCCATGAGTTAAGCAAAACATCTTTGCAGGGAGGTTATAAATAAGATGCGTATTGTCTTTCAGTGCTAACGAGACAAAGCCTCCTTAGGTTTTCACTCCAAAGCTCAAATAAGCCACGCCTTCAGAACACAGGTAAATTGAATCTAGAACAAGAGGGGAATCTTTTTCAGTGAAAACTGTCCTCTGGAACACCAACTAGGTACCTGCATAAAGCACTCCATGTAAAACTAGAATTGTCAGGCGTGTCTAGAAGCCGAGATAGGAAAAAGACATCAGAAACAGGCAGACAAATGGCCAACTGTGGGAGTTAGAAAAGAAGGACTTTTAAAGAAGATCAAAAAGACATGAATAGAAGAGAGTAAATCAAATTTCTCCAGAGAGGGAGGGAAGGCCATCCATAAAAATAGCCAAAACAAATGGAGAAACATTTCAGCAAATGCTTACCATATTTGAAAAGTGGGGATGATATCTGTGATATTCAAAACGTTGAATGTCAAAAATATTGTATTGACAATAAAAAGCAGGAGAGAGAGAGAGAGAGAAGTGGAATTAAACAGTTAAATTCTACCAACCCTGAGAAAATCGTGTGGTATTTTTACCGTATCTATAGTACTATATCTAAAACTTTGCTTCGCACTCTGCTTCTGTTGGGGACTGGAACGCTTTTTACCTTTACCCCTTTATATTTCCCCTTCTTCTGTTCTCCCCAGTGCTAACAGTTATTTTAATAGTTGTTGAATTAAGAATGCTCTGCTTTTTAAAATGAAGTTCATATTTAAAATATGACTAGAAACACAATTGGAATTTGGTAGTGATGAAAGATTATGCAAGAATATGAAACAGCTCATTTAGCTGTATCGAGCTTTTTTGGAGTTTTCTTTTATCCCAGTAGTTCAAAAATAACATCATGGTTTCTACTTGGGTGAGAAATTGGAGTCTGTTGGAATTTCATACAATTTTAACCAAACAGAACAAAGCTAAAGGATTTTTCAATCAAGATCCTTTACTTTGGGAACATGTTCAAGCGTGTTTCCAATCTCCACGTTGCCTTTCATCAGCGGGGATGTCATATACATATTCAGGTGAAACACAGTAAAAAATCCATTGGGCTCAAACAGAAAATTATTCATTTTGGGGCTATGTAGGTGCAAGGACCAGGCAGCATTCCCTTCTCATGGGTCAACTGAAGACCAGCAGGTGAAGAATCCTCCAAGCAAGGTTGGCTCTTTAAAAGTGTTTATCTCTACCTCTCTGCTAAAGATGACAACTTCCTAATTAAGAGAGGTTTACAATTCTGAGTGGCGAGGTTCTGTCCTGACCCCCTGTGCCAGAAAGAGAACTTATTGACCAACAGTAAATTCACAAAATACAGCAGTTATCACAGCAGTTCAGATGTTTGTTAGGTCATACTCCTGGCTTTGGTACCCTGCAAGATAAATGCAGATTCCTGTATTCAAGCTTAATTGCTGATATCAACTCATATCACATAGTAAATGTATCCCTTTATATAGATGCGCATGTGTGGTTCCAGAAGGAGCACAGCTTAAAGCCACAACTGCAGCAGAGTTCAAGAGGCTTCAAAAGTGGGTGGATAGAAATGCAGCAGAATTGTAGTGATAAGATAAGGAGCTCAGAGCAGCCACAGGCAAGATGCTCTTGCACTTGGGCTGGAGGAGTCCGGGTTGAGAGGGAAAATGTAGCCAGCTGCAGAGAAGGAAGGGCAGAGACAAGTCAAATCCAAACAGGTGAGTAGATAGAAAGGCAAATGGCATTCCAGTAGTCTGGGTCACCAGCAGCAGGGGTGAGGAAACAAAACCAAGCTGAAGCCCCAGGGAAAGCCAAGGGTTTACTGCCGGTTGGTCTCCCCTGCAGACACCAAGCATGAAATGACAGGCAGAAGTGAGGCCCTTGCCATTGCTTTGCTACCTGTGTTGACCATTCTATGGATACTAGTTAAGAAAAATAGACATTTCCATTGTTCCTTGCTATGTCTGATAAATTCTAGGGAGACTCTTTCCCTGTTATGATTTTAATCCACCCATGTGCCTTTAAAGGTACAGTTTGTCCTGGTCAGCTTACAGGGCATCAGTCTTTACACCCTCGGGAATAATTCATTTATCAGTCTACGCTGAATGGGTGGTATGGGGAGATGGTGATGTTTGCAAGTCCACCCACGAGCTCAATCATTCTTCACCCTCAATGAAGTCAAAGGCAGCCTATAAAATGGTGTCTCTCAGGGCAAGGCACAGTCTAGGAACAAAACACAGACCACTGCTTTTACACCACGTGGGGAAACTTAGAGTAGGGCCCAGCCAGATCACAACAGGGTCTTCAACGTATTCTACCACAATTCCATCTGAATAAAATAGGCTCATCTCAAGTGCTTATTGGTCACTTATTTTTCTGTATTTTCTTACATTAAATATTGTAAGCAGGGAAATAAAGTATGAAAAATTTGAGAAGAGATTACAAGAGCTATCTATCTTGACCAAAACCCCAAAAGTTCAACATATTGATTTTTCAAGCTTGTAGTTGGCATCTGCTGCTGGATGGGATTAATAATTATAATTTTGTTAATAATAATACCTAATTTCTATGAGTCAGTATCCTAAGTCTTTAAAATAGCAGCTGGCACATTAAATACTGAGTAATTCATGAATTAAAGCCATTCAGTCATGAGAAAGATGGCAAATGGCTCACAGTGGAGTGGTGACAATGGTCTGAGGAGGAATGGATAAGTCCAGTGCCATTAAGATAGATTTGGGTAACTAGAATCACTAATAACAGAGCAAGAGTAAGGACATAGGGGAAGTGTTACAAGCATACAATGGAGGAAGGGTTTTGGCCTCTAAAATAAAACATGATACGTTCGTGTTGAGGCACCCTGAGAGAGCCACACCAAGCAGTAATTAGAAATGAATCGAGAGAGCATGAAAAGAAAGTGTTGTGTTTGCAGAGAGCTGAGAATAGATGACCAGATGACCAGAGCACCGAAACACACAGAAAGAGATCCAAGGAGGTGCTTAGTCAACATTCCAGGAGAGATGGGAAGGAGAAAGGGCCATTCTGACATTTACACTGTTTATCCAGCTCCTTATCCAGCTCCCCGGGGTTCTGGAGAACTAATCCCTGTAAAGATTAGTTTTGAGATAGGTCAAGGAAGTGCAGGGCATTCTCCTCTTTCTGAGAGAATGTGTTTTGTTCGGGCAAGTTTGATGAAAGCACACAGAGCTCCCCCGCTTCCTATGTACAAAAAGACTTCCTTCAGAAGGAGCCTGGGTGTTCCCTTTCCTCTTTTATGTCATCTTCAGGAGTGAAACAACTGTTAAAGGTAAGAAGTGCAAGGCAGCCTTTGGTATTGTCCCTCAGGATTAGTGAAGGAGACACTTATTGGTGGGAGCTGGGTGCCCTTCAAGCTTCTTGGGGAAATAAGCATTTGGTTGACAGGTAGGTCTGTTGATGGTTAGTGTGTCTGGATAGCAATCCAGGAAGTGCTGTAGGTGGTATTGACTCTCTGAGACTGGTGCTCTAACGGAACAGACCTATGCAGGCAGTAGCAGAAATCTTTGTTAGTCTTTGATGAGTCCAATTTAGTGAACAAGTAACTCTTAAAAGTCCACATCTGTTGGGGACTTGTGTCTTTAAATCTATATACAATCGTATGATGTTTTATTTGTATAATTCTCTTGGGAAAAATTTTTAAATATTAAATCAGTGACATATGATGGAAGGTTGAAAACGGCAAGGGTTCAACCCAGAAGAGCATTTTAGCCCTGGAACTCTCGAGGTTTGCTAGTGGTCTGTGAAAATGGAAAACAGATAGAACTTTACTTGGTTTTACCATTGTGTCTACATGTTCTTCAGTCAACACAGCCGTATCTGTCCACAAACACACTGAGTTATGACTACAGCTACTTCTCCACTTCTTGGAAAGGCTGTAAGGAGTTTCTCAATATTGTCTAGTTAGACTCAATATGAGAAAGTTCTCCCAGAAATCCAATTACTTACTCAAATACCTCTGCTCCTTCATATAAACCATAGGGTTAAAGCACTTATGCATAGTAATTGATAAATTCTCTAGGGTGCTACATTTTAAGACAGGAGAGCAACCAGAGGAAGAAGACACTTCTGACTGCTTTTTCATGTAGAAAAAAAAATAAAGGCGAAATTTTATTCACATGAGATGGCAAAGTATCAATGGACGAAATCATAGGTTAAAAATTACAGTCCTTAGCTGATTCCTAAAGAATATCTTCTAACTATGGTAATTTCTCTATCACATCTTTGAACAAACACAAATACCTACTTATTCAAAATCCATGTAGTTATCAACTCATCCTAGTTACAAAATAAATAGATAGATAGATAGATAGATAAGCAAATAATAGATAAATAACTAGTACACCTGTTTTTGTCTTTAAGGTTGTTCACAGACTTTCAAGTTTTCTTACATGCTAGGATGAGGTTGACATGAAACATCCATCCTCCTTGAATTTGGGTGTATTCATAGGGTTTGATTTAGCCAATGCTCTACAAAAGTTCTGTGCATATATCATGAAAATGTATCTTAAGGAGTCCCTATGCTCCGTTCATATTGACACCCCACTGTCCGCCATGAATGAAACATCTCTGGTTTTATAAATGGAATGAAGAACATGACGGGACATGCACCCTCTGCTGTATTAAGCCATTGAAGATGTTTATTGGTAAACTGTCTTTGTTTTCGTAAACAAGGACTTGCTATGTAGTTCAGGCTGCCTTGCATTTGCAATCCTCCTGCCTCCGCAGTGCTGGGATTAGAGGCAGATGTAACCCCACTCAGCTTCACTGAAGTTTGGAAGATGTTAATTATTCCAGCATAATCGGTCTCATACTTATTGCAGTCATAACCTAACTTCTGACCGGAAGAATAGACCTCATAAAAATGGCCATGAAATGGCCACAGCCAAGCAGATTCTCAGCTGGGGTTTCTTGCCATCAAGAAGGTTACAGGTTGTGTTCAGCTAGTTAGTCTGTGTTTGTTTTTGCCATTTTGTTTGTTTGTATTGCTGCCAAATCCAAAAGCTCCTGCAGAGCCATAGAAACAGGAAGTATCTAGGCCCAAAAAAACTGGTGTGACACCTTTACCGGAAGTGAAGTGTTTATAGCTTTTTTTTTTCTCCCCGCATTTTCTCCTATGCTGCCATGGTTTTGATGGTTAACAAGGCCTATATAACTGTTACCCTCATCCAACTACATTCTAAGGGCAGTGTCTTTTTAGTATTACACTATATGGCCACATTACCTACTTTTTATGCACAAATTTCTTCTGTTTTCAAGCATTGATGGTAAAACTACAGGGTAAGCTAAAAATTGGAGTTACTCGGTATAGACTCAACCTAGTGAGGACTTGTTAGGCTAAAACAGCGTAGGAGGAACAGGGTGACTTCAGAGACTAGTTCTAAGGAGGTTAGCGACTCAGGCTGCCACATTACAGAAATATCTTAGGACTAGGCAAGCATTTTTTTTTTCTGCCAACATCAAGGCAGAAATTTCATCCAGAAAACATAAATTTCTGCTCCCGGCTCTCTTTTCATTACATGTTTGAGAGAAGTTTTACCCTAAAATTATGATACTAGCAATGATTTTGGTGTTTGATCTCATTTCAGAAGCGTGACTGTGATTTCAACATTATACTTTAAAGCTAGCTCTTAAGACAACAGGAACTTCTGATTTGGAAGTTTGGAGAGCTAGAAACAACAATAACAACCTCAAGTCTCAGCATCATCAGTAAATGGAGCTGCAAGTTAGGGTTCTTGTTTGACGATCAATGCCTTAGTGTACTATCATTAAACATTCACAGTCTGTTAACAGCGAAACCTTCCTGTACGACCTTTCCTTCCTTTAACCAATTGAGTTACTATAATGTGATTATAGTCACATGGGCCCCTTCAACTCAGTGTAATTAGGTTCTTTGTCATCTGCATCAAGTTGTGAACCACAGTAAATATATATGACTCAACACAGGACGAGGCAAGGTACAGTCATGTTTAGTTGTTCCCCAGCCCTTTAAACATCAGTTTTTGAGTTATCAGATGGCGCCTCAATGCACACCGGATACGGAGGAGTTCTGGAAGCTCCAGAAGCTTATAGACCTGGGACAATTTCAACTTCCTCAGTGTGGATGCTACACTTGTAAAATAGAATTTTTTAGTCCTGGTTCCAACTCTGGCACCAGGTGTGAGGCCAAGACAAAGAAAGCAAGCTGTACAGAATGTCCTAAAGCCCTAGGAAGATGCTGCGTCAACAGGAGGTGATGTCCTTGCCCGTGTCGTCTCCTGTGTCTTTGTCCATTAGCAGTCTTGACCAAGCTCTGGCGGATAGATGCAGCAGAGAAACTGAGACAGACAAGTGAGGTGTAGACAAGAGGTCAAGAAATGAAGAGTTAATGGACAAATTTAGAAAAAGAAATCAGTTACTGCGAAGGGACTTCCTCCTGAGGAGGGACAGCAGTCAATGCCAAGCTGGCTTCCTAGGACAGTATTAATGTCTCATCTAACACTCTCTTCCTTTTCAGTGCTGCCCATTAAAATAAGGGCACCAATTTAAATTCGAATTTAAGAGAGATAGATAATGAATACTCTTATTATCATCAACATGTCTCATGTATTATATGAATACATGCTAAAATGTTGTATTGTCTATCTGAAGCTTGGATTAACTGTATACCCTGTATTTTTTGTTGGCAGAATCTGTTAGTTCTTTGTCACTTCTGTTTAGTAGCATGGGGCCAAGGGAAGCTGCTGAGGACATTCAGGGCATAGTTTTTCCTATAGTCTACCCACAGCAGAGCTACATCAGCATAAAAAAATGATCACATTATTATTTTATAAAATACGCAAGTCCACCAGTGTGTTCTTGGCCTCCATCATTCCATGTTGAGAATGGATAATAAATAATCTTTTTTTCAGGAAAGTCACACTTTCTCCTTCCTTTCTATCCTTCTCTACAGAATATGAATTGTTTTAAAATGTGTAGTTATTACCTAAAACATATCCTACTTTTCAGTAGGAAGCAGGGTACCAGGAAGTTTCCACAAGGTGCTCAAGGGCTCAGTTATTAATGAACCACAGCGAAGTTGAGGCTGCTGGTCTCTTTCATGCTAACTCTCTCTGCTGCCTGACTGTCTACTTTGCCACTCTGGTCAAACTGGAATTTGTTTCTGTTCAAGGAACTCATCTCTACTTACTCTTAAGCGTTGTTCACTATTTTATCCAATATTGCTTTACATAGATATCAGGATTGTTTGATAAATTCTGCACAAACATGTGTTAAACAGGACAGTCTCATTAAGTGCCTCTTTTTAAAAAGTGCACAAATTGTTCTTCCTTAGCCAATCTATTTCATTGTGATTATTGTGTGATAACAATTCCATCTTTTTAACAAAAGAGGATGCGTAGAGCATTCTACAGAGTAAGTTCAAAGCTAGAACTACACCACTTGGAGTTCCTGTGTCTAAGACAAGACTTCTCTTCAGGAATTAGGGTGACTGATCATCCCGCTGACAGCAGAATTTTACTGTCTTTGTCTTTTGTATCTTTTGACTACATTATGCTTTCGTCTGGAGGCATTTCTTTTCATGTATATTATTTTAAACGGATGTGTAGCAATTGTGGTACCTTGCATTGACAAAACAAAATGGGATGGTTGCCATAGCTACACGATGCGGTGTGACGGAATCAAGTTCCCTAACGTGCTTATCACTACACTGCCTTGACTTTTTTATGTAACAGTACGTGCTGCTAAAGTTGTGCCTGATGGCATAAATAAGAACTTTACTTTAATTAAAATATTAATGTATGCTAAATCAGGGTAACTCGAACCATTAGTTGCGTGGGTAAATTATGCAGAATTAACAGCTAGTTGGTGCGGTTCAAGGCTAATTAAAATATCTGCTGATTTACTAAGGATAAACAGTAATTCTGTTTATTTATCGCAGTGGAAAATGGCAGGATAGGTTACCGAAAGTCAGATTATCGTGGGCCGTCAGTGTAGCGGATGCTCACTGAACTGAGGATGCTTAATGGTGTTTAATGAGACCGTGCCGGAAGTGCCGTGGTGGAACACCACGACTGTCTCCCAGGGAGCAGAAGTCTAAACGCAACTACTGAGAGACAGCAAAGAACACACAGCATTTACACTGTCAGTTTTAAGCTCAAGGAAAAAAAAATTAAAATGCCATTAACAAGCTAAGCAAATAGATCTGGGTGTGTTGTTTTACTGAACAAACTTGAAGGCCAGGCTTCCTAGAGAGTGCTCTCAGGAAGTTCATGAGAATGTGTTGTAACAAAAACTAAACCCCGTCTATGAATAGTGACAGGAACCTCAGTGTTAGCCAGCTGCGCTGTAGTTATACTGCCTAACTGCATTAGACGAGAAACCTTCGCAGCTCAGTGAGAAAATGGTCAGCAAAACTGGGACATGGGACATCAGAGAGTTTCAGGAAATTATCTCATCTTCACTGAAAATTATCTTGTGCCCTCTCACCTCACCCACAGACAAGTACAGTGTTCAAATATATGAACATGAAGGCTACTGCTTTGAAACATTCACTATTGAAGACCCTACGCTAACACCAGGGCTATAAACACATAATAGTGTCTCCTCTCCTATCTCCACCATGTAGCAGGTTGTAGAATGCGACTCATCCCCTGTCTCAAATGGGATAAATAATCTTGACATTTTTTTTCCTAAGCCATTCTAATCATTAGCCCCAACATTCTATTATTACATGAGAAGCCGTCACTAGCTTTTCTTTTAACTCTGGGTTTCTACCAAAGCCCATCACATGCTGTAGCGTCTGAGATCGTGATCCAAATCAACCCTTTACGCCGTAGAAGTTGATTTTCTCACGTGGAGGTACAGAAAGGTAACACAACTCGTTGTATAATGTGTGCAAAGTAAAGCGATCACAAATGATTCCTTTATTTGATTATCAATAGAACATTTTGACTTTGGAGGGGGGCATCCGTTAAATTTGCTTACCCATGGCTATTATACGAGATGCTAAACCAACACGTTTGTGCACATGCCTTACATCCTTACCCCTTCCTTTCTGCAGACTAGATTCCTCGAAGCGAAGCAAAGGTACACAGGCTGCTTATGTTACAGGAACTCCAAGCATACTTTCCATGCATTTTGTGCCGAATCAGGTTTCACGCAGCAACCAATACCAGTTCTTGTTTCCCTATGCTAGGGTCACCAGTGGATATTATTTTTTTTTACTTACTTATCTTGTGAAAATAAGGATAAAATACAGCCTATTCCATCTTTTTTCAAACTAATTTGTTTTTGCACCAAAGCAACTTCTTCAGAAAAGCAGTCAGGAAAAAACAGCAGTGTGTGTGTGTGTGAATGTGAGTGTGAGTGTGTGACTGAGTGTGGGGGGTTGGGGGATGCTTGCAAGTGCATTTATGTTTGCTTCGAAAAAGGCAAGCAGCACCACAGGGATGAACAATAGAAGACAATCAGCTGCTTAAACCTAGGGAAAGCACTTTGTGTGACGCTAGGGGCTTCATTTCTAGAAACCTGTCTCTCTTTGCACAGCCAGCTGTTGGGTCCAGGTCCTGACCTATGGAATCTGTCAAATGATATCTGATGCTCCACTAGTAAAAGGACCGGGGAAAGATGAATAAGTTCATATTGTTTGGTAGCCTATTTAGAGCTTGCTGGGGAAAGGTGCTTTAGAAATTCATTATGTTTTATCATTGCTCTGTAGATTATATAATGCTGTTTAAACGAATGCCGTGATCATTTTTCTAAAGCAATCTAAAATTTTACTTTGTGCATAAAAAGAATCTTATTTTAAAAAATCCGTTGTACCTATTATGTAAGATTCGTGTTGCTGCTACATGTTTTCCAGCTTTATTCAAATAGCAAGAGGATGCTGACACCCCCAAGTTTGTGCATAGCTAATTCCAAGTCTGCTCTTTGGGAGATATTGCATCCTGGGAGCTTTGGGAGATTAAAAATAAAAGAGTATGAGAGATGGTTAACAAGAGATTTAAGAAAGCTTCAATGCTGGTTCCTCTGTGGAGCTATGGAACTGTCCATTTTGCATTAACATTTGCCCACTGGCAAGTCTGGTCAACGTGTGTCTGTGTAGTTAAACCGAATGCTGGTACTCTGATAAATTCTACTGAGTAAGCAAACTCAGATTTGACTAAGAGTTAAAGGCTCTGGAACTGGTTTCTGTGGAAAGAGCAGACAGTCAGTGGGAGCATTCATGAAGTGCGTGGCTCTAAGTATACAACCTGGGCAGAGAGGTCCACAAGTAGATAGGCCCTTTGGCAGACCGCTTCGACTGGTCTTAACAGCGTCAAAACAGACAAGCGGACCTTAGAATCTCCTTCAAAGGACTTTCAAAGCTGCTCTTCAGTTTCTAGAGACGTGCGGCTTATCATTTATCAGGCTCTGAAGCCCAAGGGCAAAATCATGGGCAATGTCATTGTATGTGATGCCCCTTAGTTCTGTGTTTTAACCGGGGCTACTATGTTTCCGAATATCTTGATACAGTAAAGAAAATATCTGCATGCGTCTGTAATGGGAACAGAGACTGTAAGTGGACAATGACCCTACCAAATCTGTTTTATTGACAATTTTAGGCAAAAGGACTCTTTTCCAGAAAAATAGCCAAGAGGCTACTTTTCTTCTTTCTGGGAGTGGGACAGCCAAGATCACCGAGACGGTAAGCTTTGGAGGCAGATGAATTCTTATGAGAACCTTTGGCCGTTGGTTCTAAAACCCTGAAAGGGATTTAAGTTTTATACAACCTCTGTCCCTTGTGTGGACTCGTAGAGTCAGAAGTGAATAAACCCCGAGGTCGAATTTTACATTTTGAGTTGGAATAACTATAAACACATCTTCTTCTAGGTAGGATTCTTCACTTTCCATTGAGTTGCTGAGATAACACTGCTTCACGTTATCATCCCTTTGCATTTTAAAACAACTTCCATTTCTTTTATCACAGTTCTTCATGATCTCCCTGTCTTAGAGCTGGGCATCAGATACAGGGAAGTCTGAAGTTTGGAGAAAGGGTCTTGCTTTGCCTGTAGTTAATAATGTGAGACTCAGACTCAGATCTCACAGTTTCAAATTCAACCACTCCGGCCCTTTAACTTGGCTTATTCTACCAAATCTGCACGAAAGCAGAAGCAATCAGCTCTACTTTCCCACCTTATCTTTCTTTCTCCTTAAAAATCTATTATTTTGCATGCAAAATTCAAGAAGTCCTTGTTTTTTATTTGAATTTTGCATGCAAATGGATGGAAATAGAAAACACTATCCTGAGTGAGGTAAGCCAGACCCAAAAAGAGGAACATGGGATGTACTCACTCATATTTGGTTTCTAGCCATAAATAAAAGACATTGAGCCTATAATTAGTGATCCTAGAGAAGCTAAATAAGAAGGAGAACCCAAAGAAAAACATATAGGCACCCTCCTGAATATTAACCTTCATCAGGCGATGAAAGGAGACAGAGACAGAGGCCCACATTGGAGCACCGGACAGAAATCTCAAGGTCCAAATCAGGAGCAGAAGGAGAGAGAGCATGAGCAAGGAACTCAGGACCGCGAGGGGTGCACCCACACACTGAGAGAATGGGGATGTTCTATTGGGAACTCACCAAGGCCAGCTGACCTGGGTCTGAAAAAGCCTAGGATAAAACCGGACTCGCTGAACATAGTGGACAATGAGGACTGCTGAGAACTCAAGAACAATGGCAATGGGTTTTTGATCCTACTGCATGTACTGGCTTGGTGGGAGCCTAGGCAGTTTGGATGCTCACCTTACTAGATCTGGATGGAGGCGGGTGGTCCTTGGGCAGGGAACCCTGATTGCTCTTTGGGCTGACGAGGGAGGGGGACTTGATTGGGGGAGGGGGAGGGAAATGGGAGGCGGTGGCGGGGAAGAGACAGAAATCTTTAATAAATAAATAAATTAAAAAAATAAATAAATACAAAAAAGAAAAAAGTTTAAAAAATTACTATTTTTATTTATGTGTATCTGTGTGTGTGTGTGTGTGTGTGTGTGTACTTACACAAACGTGGGTACCTGTGGAAGCCAGGAGGGTACAATAAATCTCCTGAAGCTTGAGCTATAGGTGGTTATGAACCACCCTATGTTGTGGCTGGGACCCAAACTCTGGTCTTTTGTAAGAGCAACAAGTGCTCCTAAGCGGTGGGTCATTAGTCCAGCCTTCATGCCCTAGTTTCTAATTGACATTATCAAGATATCCTATATATGCACACTTGATGCTGCTGACCTTTAGATGGAATTACTACATTAGCAAACAGAAGACTCCCAAGTATCATGAAGTTATTAGCTTTGTTATTTCCTATCAAAACTTTATGTGATGCTGCTGTCAGAAAATAAGGGAATTTATTTTGCTGTTTATTTCCATTTCTTTTCTTATTCATTGATGGCTCAAGGTAAAGGGAAGTGCAAACGCAAACATGGTTGTAACGGCGTAAGCGAATGCAGACAGATTGTCAAAATATAGACAGCTTTAATGGAGGAATAGACTTACATAACCACTGTTCCAGCGGAGACCAGGAAAGCAGAAGAGAGCGCTGGGAGCACGCTCACCAATTTTATAGGAGAACTTTAGCCTGAGGCGAACACGCCCCCTAAGGGGTGGGACTTATCCCTACATCTCCCCCTTTTGTCTAAATAAGACAGAACTAAACCAAATACAACTATATACAATAATAACAAATAAATATAACAAACAATATTGAGAATCAAAAGTTTTGCTAAACATTCTATCTCAAGGAGTCTAAATAATGTAGAGAGTAACTACAATTATATAATCTTCAACTCCATCAAAGATCCGAGAAGGCAATAAATATTACTTAACAAACGATCCAAATGTGTAACAATTGACAAAGACAACTGACTACCTGAGCAATCACCCAAAGTCTCGTTTGCAATGTTGAGTCAACCAACTTTGGCTAAGGCCTAACATAACTGACATACCATTATTAAAGGCAAGGAACTTTTCAAAACTATCTTACCCTGTCTTGGCAGGATATGACAGTCCTGTTGTATCCATTGATGCACGCTCTGTATCTTTGTCAGTGGTTGAGGTATGGGCTTTTCTTAACCCAAAGGCCAGTTCTGCCAAGAAGACAAGCTCCCAGTGGAGTGTCTTTGGTGCTCAACGTTCTCTCGGGAATAGAGCGGTGTTGCCAGGAGCAATTGTGTCTCACTATCACGAAACTCTGAGTTATATTAAAGGCCATATTCTACAGCTCTCCAAAGAGGTTGAAGATTATCTATCTATACTGAGTATAATCTCTATATATCTAAAGAACCTGATTAGTCTAATTACAAATGACAAACTTAGATGACTATTAATCTATATAATTCTCAATATCTATCTAACTTAAAGACTAAAACAATAAACAACTGTGCAATATATGAAGACAATGATCTTCATCTGTAAACAATGT